>NW_022900935.1:735856-749120 GCF_012274545.1 Fukomys damarensis
ATAACACCCCCCTCCTAATTAGTTCTGTCCTTGTCTAATTTTTTTTTTTTTTTGAGACAAAGTGTTGTTGGGTCATCCAAGCTGGCCTTGAGCTCATTATCCTCCCACCTCAGCCTCCTAAGTGCTGGGACCACAAGCATGCACACAACACCCAGCTCCTGTCTAAAACTATTCTCAGGGAGTGCTTGTGAGAGGCCTACAGCCCTTTGTCTCTGCTCCAAAGTTTGAAGCCATAGTAGCCAGTGCTCCTATGACTTTACAGTATTGCAACCACAGCTCCATGCAGCTTACCTGGTCAGCCCCTGATGGCAGGCAGCAAGGATGTGAATGGAATAAAATGGCTACATGATCATACAAGGGTGTCCTATTTTTACCCCCATTCCATGGTTGAAAACTGATGTGCTCCGGATTATGTAACGTGTCCAAGATCGCCAGGCTGGTGAGTGGCAGAACTGGGCTTGAACCCAGCTAATCTGCATTAGCATTTGTACCTATTGCCACCCTGCAGACCATCCCACCCTCATTCCCATGTGTCTCATGTCTGCAGCAGACAGAGCATGGGGGGGGTGGACTCTGTGTCAGGACTCCCTTGCAGCTACAGGCCTGCATGTGGATCAGGCTGGGCCAAGCAGATACATTCACACAACGTTAAGCTAACAAGGAGTAGAGGCCACTTCTGGAGCCAGCATGGCCCCACAGCACTCAGTTTCTCTGCAGTCCCCCACCCCAGCAGCATCTTGGGCTGGAGTCACAGCTCCAAAAGCTACTGATGGATCAATGTTGCAGTGCAGATCCTGGCAAGCACAGCTTGGTTTTAATGGAAAACACTACAGCTGCCAGTGTCTGATTCCTGGAAGAGGCAGAAGCTACCTTGGTGGCCCAGTACAACAGCAATGTGGCCTTGGGAGTCAACCCTGAAAACTCTTCTTCAGCCTTTTCACAATTATGCAAACTTTTAATATCCTGTCATAAATACTTCCCTGCTTAAAGTAGCCAGAATGAAGTCTGTGCTCTGACCCAACCCTGGTCTATGGCCTGGCAGGGAACCAGTTCAGGGTTCTGAGCATCAGTGATGGTGACATTGCAGGCTCGATCTTCCTCTGTTGTAGACACCATCCTGTGCATTGTGCCTACTGGATGCCAGGAGCCACCACCTTCCTCCTCGGTAATAATAATGCCTCTAGGCATATATTATTAATGTCCCCTGGTATACAAAATCACCCCAAGTTTAGAACCATTAGGCTAGAGAATCCTGGGCTGAAGGGTGAGTGTCACTTTACACTTCCCCTCATCCCTGAATCTTGTTGTGCTTCCTTCAAGGTCGTTGTCACTCAATGGATTTATCTCATGTTGTCTGGCTCTTGGTTCATTGTCTCCTCTTGGTCCTGAGCTGTAAGCCCTGTAGGGACAGAGACCAGACCTGTCTTCCTCCTTGCAGTGTCCCCAGTGCTTGGACAGAGCCTGACACACAGGAAGGGTTCAGCCAATGTTGGTTGGATGAACACATTGGAGCATTCTACCAGTGGTCCCGGACAGGGCTGATTTAATGGGTGTCACTCTGATCCAGACTCTGATGGCCACTTCCCCTACATGAACTCATTTAACCTTACAGAAAGAAAACTGAGGTGCAGAAAGGGCCAGTAACAAACTGCTAGGCTGTGATAAAGAGGATATGAACTCAGGTCTGCCTGGTTCCAAAGACAGACTCCCAAGGACACTAAGATGGCATAGGGAGCGATCCAGAGCTGTCACAGAGCATCATGCAGGACGACCCAGTCATGAGAACGTTGGTCTTGTAGGGCTAGATGGGTTGGTTCCAGCCCTGGGCTGCCAGCCGAAATGGGCTGAAAGCCAGAACTCGTGTCCCACTGCTGACCAGAGCCCAAGGATGGTTCTCCCTCCATGACCCCAGAGAAAAGCAGACACCTTTTCACATTTGGAGATCACAATCTAGCTGCTCTTTGGTGGCCTCCAAACTATTTCTCTTCCTTTCCAGACAGAAACCACAGTCCAAACCACTCTGCCATTCCCACCCTGGACAGCCTGGGAAATGTGGCCCTGTGGGCTTCCCCTCCCGACTCCCAGCACAATTGTCAGAAACTCAGGGGACAGATGAGGTTTTGTGGCACTCTCCCTTCCCACCCTCTCCCTGAGTAATTAGCGCTCCAGCTTTCTCTTGCGGTATTTATGTGTTTATGCAACACAGCTCATTGTTTCCAAATGCTAGTCGACTCCCGCGATAAATCAGGCCCTAAATCTTGAATCTCATTCAAGGGGAAACTCACAAGTCGATGCTACACAAATAAATCATAAGAGGGTGGAACGCTGTAAGAGTGCAGAAACAATTCAGACTCGTGCGCTGTCAATGCAGCTTTTTGAACCACTTAGGGAGTACATTAAGACAATTACAAGCATTGTGCAAGCATCTCATAGGTTATTAGTATTTTAGATGAACTCATTTGAAAGTTTATTTGGTGAAGAATTATAGTTTTAGTGCTTTGCAGTTTGCAAAGCCTTTTATTTTTGCTCTTTTACTTTCTTTCCTTCCCTTTCCTTTCCTTTCTGGTGCTGGGGATCCAACCCAGGGCCTCATGCACACTAGGCAAACATTGTACCCCGAGCTACATCCCTAGCCCGCTGCACACCGTTCAGTCGAATCTCTTGTGCCACACTTTTTGGGGAAGGACACGAGCTATGCTGTCCCATCAATTGTAAGGCAACTTCGTTCCCACTTTTATCTCTGAAATCAGACTGCGTCTCGAATTAAAGCCATGGCGGGCTAATGGACCACTGTGTTTTCTCAGTGATGATGGGGATGGTGTCCCTGGTTTACTGAAACCCAAACAGTGCTGGTCCTCACATCACAGAGAAGGTGCCAAACCCTGAGGTGTTTGGGACGTGGCCCAAGGTCATGCAGTGAATAAAGTGGAAGAACTAGAAGTTGGGTGTGCTAGAAGCCAGCCTCCCAAGGGTCCCCTCCAGCAGCCAGTGCCTGTGGTTACCTTGTGTAAAGTCAGAAATGGCATTTGGTCTCCCCACCATGACGGTCTTTGAGTGAGGCTCGCAGTCTAGATTGCCATACCTTGAACCCTTCTTTTGGTTTTCTTATACAGTGCACAGTTTGAGCAACTGCACACAGCTTCTTATGCCCAGGGCACCCGCATGTCTGTCTCCAGTGGTCTTCAGTGGAGGGGTAGTGGGGTAAGAGTGTTTGCCAGAGGGAAAGAAGATGTGGAAATTCAGGAATTATCTTTCTATTCCAGATCACATTGATTGTTTCAGCCTGGGTTGAGTAGAAAGCCTGCAGTTTGAGATTACTCAGAAGTTCATTCTGGGACCCAGGAGCCAGGTCATAGTCAGGCTCGTTGTGTTTCCGGCCAGACCTCACGGAACCCAGCCACCATGCTGTGAGGCCACCAGGTCAGCAGGGAGCGAGCCCAGGCGCAGGGCCGCCTCTGGGCTGACAGCAGCAACCCTTGCCTTCAGAGGAGTGAGCCACCACAGAAGTGGGTTTTCTGTGCCTTGGAGCTGCTCATCAAGGCCGAGCAAAGGACAAGCAGTCCCCGCCCACCCTGACTCCGTCCTGACCCGCTTCCTTGGATACAAGGCTGATGACTTCCTGTGGCCACGAAAAAGGGTGAACATGGCCTCATCCTCCTTCTCCAGCCCCCCCACCAGTTCCAGCAGCTTCTGACACAGCCTGGAGGTGCTTCCCGGTCCAGAAAGAGGGGCCTGGGCCAGAGCAGGGGCTGAGGTTCACCGCGTCTGCCTTCGGCTCTGGGCCTGTGTTGCTTCTGAGGCGACTGGCACAGGACGCCCGGGTGACAGGCAGCCCTGGAAGTGTGAGGGGCACCGTGGGAGAAGCACCAGGGCCCCTCTGGCCAGGGGGAGGCAGCTGCCTGTCTCATATGCCCACAAGCGGGACAGGGATGTCATGGGCATGAGCTGCTTAGGAACAAGGCTGTAGGAGTGTTTATTCCTATCTGCGTGTATTGTATGAAAATAGAAAAATAAATAATGGAACAAAAACAAAAAGAGGATTGCAAGAAGGATCTCTGCAGCTCACAGGAAGGCATCAGAGCTCAAAGGCAAGGGCCATGTGAGAGCAGGCCCCACACTGTCCCAGAGGTCAGTGGACAGAAAGCCAGGACAGCTGCCCTTCTGGATGCTGGTCGCCCTGCAAAGCACTGCCCAGGGGCCACTGCCATCACTGGTCATCTGGGGGCTAAATGAGGCCCTGTGTAGATGCCCTTGGCCCGGCTTCTGGGACGCTATGACCTGTTCGTGGTGCTCTTGATAACAGAGCTCATGACGACCTTCCAGCAGCCCTCTGGAACCCTCTTGCATTCTCTCTTTTTTTTTTTTTTTTTTTTTGGTACCAGGGATTGAACTCGGGTCCTTGCACTTGCGAGGGAGGCCACCAAACCGCTGAGCTAACTCCCCGGCCCTCTAGCATCCTCTATGTGATGGGCACTGAAAGCCCCAACAGTCCACTGTGCATTGCGGATCTGGGCAGGAGGGGCTGTAAAAGCCCGCTTTCCTGACTGTCACAGAAGAAGGAGCCACTTACCAGAGGTGCTGAAGTTAAATCCTGGGAGTTCACAAACAAAGCAGTCTCCCTTCTGGGGCTCACAGCCTTGGGCGACGACACACGGCTTCCAACACAGATGACCAAGCGGGAGTCCTGCGCAGCCCCCACGTTAGGCAGTCACGAGGCAGCGGGAAGCGCGTTGTTGTGGCGTCATCACCATCCTGCGTTCTGGGTAGGTGGGCGATCCTGTCACCTCTCTGTTCCTTCTTCTGAGCCCCAAGGTCACGGCTGCCAGCTCTGAGGCAAGCCAGCCCAGAGTCCACTGATGGTTCTCCCTCCAGCCCCAGGACGAGGCTGCCATGCACCAGGCGCTCTTCCATGGACCTGAGAGCTGTCTGTTGCTCTGTAACAAATCGCCACTGACTTAGTGGCTGAGAGCGCCGCCCTCAGTTCCGAGCCATAGTCTCTGCGGGCCCTGAGCAGCAGGCCTGGAAGGCCCTCTGCTCAGTCTCCCAGGCTGCCTGCTGCTGAGAGGCCGGCTGGGCCACATTCTCATTAGAGACTTGGCTGGCGGGAGATCTGCTCCCACGGCCCCCGGCTTGTCGTCAGAATGCACAAGGGCAGGGCTGTGGCGTTGTGCTGACGGTCACCAGAGACCACCCTCTATTCTCGAGGCTGCACAGGCTCTCAGAGCCAGCAAGTGTCCATGCCGCACAGTTACAGTTGGGAAAGGAGACAGGTAGGCAGATAGCACACAGACAGACAGACCTGTGCATACATACAGACGTGTACATATGCTGTAGGTAAATAGGTAGGTAGAGGTGTCAATGTAGACAGCTCTGAATAGCACAGAGGCAGAGATGATAATGGAAACACGCATTGGAGGTAAACAGTGATTTGAACATCCGCTAAGCTCCCTACGCTCAAGGGGAGAAGTGACGCAGGACGTGACCTCCAGGAATGGAGGCCAGAGGCCATCCTAGGATTCTGCCCACCACCAGTGCCATGTGAGTTCCCACTTCTACACAGGAAGCAAGTTTAGAGCCCCCACCTAGCTACCTCCAGGCTGGTGCGTTAGGAGACCCCGCGCTCCTCTCAGCAGATGCAGCTTCCATCGTGGCGGCAGCTACTTTGGCCCCCTGATTTTGGCTGTTGGGTGAAGATAGCCAGGATTGATTCACATTCTCTCTCTCTCTCTCTCTCTCTCTCTCTCTCTCTCTCTCTCTTTCTCTCTCTCTCTCTCTCTCTCTCTCTCTCTCTCTCTCTCTCTCTCCCTGCCCTCTCTCTCTGTCTCTCTCTCTTCCTTGTGGTGATAATGTCCCTGGGAAACATATGTCATGTCCCCACCTCATCCCTATGATAAATTCCAAGAAGACAAGGGCTTCATCCCAGCTCCCCCGGCAGGTTCCTGGCCCATTGTGAGCACCATATAAACCAGCCGTTCAACAAACACTCTTTGATCTGGGCTGCATACTGCACATAGGAAGAGAACCAGGACCCAGCTCTGTCCCGGTGAACCCCTCCCTCTAGCAGAGGGGAGACATCGCATAAAGGAGCCAGACAGCACAGTGTGGCACAAACATTCCTCCCACCTTTCGGGGCTGCCTGCCGTCCTTGTGGCCCCACACCCTCGCACGGCAGCAGGCACACAGCAGGTCCTCAGGGCTGTGTGCAGACCGTTACCAGCCCCATTGCTTGGCAGGTCTCTTCTTCTGCACATGGCAGGAAATAACTGTCACAAAACATCAACTGCTCAGGAGGATCCAGAGAAAGTTTAAAAAGCACAACCGCCTCCCAGTCCAGCAGCAGAAGCCTCTCTTGCCTTTCTGCAACCCCAGGGTCTCCCTTTTGGAGAGGAGCTTTGCATTTCAAAATAGGGGAAAAAAGGACTGTGATTATTAAAACTGTGTACACAGGAGAGTTTAGCCTTTCATTTGCGGTGTCCTAATGACCCTTCAACAACTGCTTGGGAAGATAAGAGGGTTTAGCGCAATTACTCAGCCGGGCAAATACCAAGTGTGAGCGACTCGGGTCCATGCTCAGAAGTGGGACAGCTCTCAGCAGTTTTGCTCACACACAGCTGTTTCATTGAAAATATTTTGGCAGAAAATTATTCAGTGGGCCATGCCGGCCGGCCCTGCCTTGGGAGCCCAACTCCTTGTACACCCAGCCCCACCCACCTCTGTATGCTCTGGCCCTCCTGCCTCAATCGCTGCCTGGGAACATGTTTCAGTCCCTCTCTCCCTCTCCCTCCGTCTCTCTCTCTCTCGCTCACTTAAACTGAATCTGTTCTTAACTGATATAGAAAAACACAAAACCGTCCGTGTTAATAGAGTACCTCATTATCCTTGAATATACGTATACTCGTGCGTATATATAACATAGGTGTACGTGTACGTAAGCATCATCTCGGTCAAACTGATCTCCTGCCTCAAACATTTGTCACTTCTGAAACCACTCACCGTCTCCTCTCGCTGTCCCGACATCCGGTGTCCAGGTGCCGTCTGCCTCCACCCTACTCTTCCGTATTCAGTTCCCCGCGGTCGCCTTACCCCGGTTCTTCCTCTCTGCTTCCCACCCCGGCATCTGGAAACCGCAGTTCTACTTCCGGTCTCAATGAAGTCAACTTTTACATCCCGAGTATCAGGGGAGATCATGCGGTGCTTGTCCTTCGGTTCCTGGCTTGTTGTGTTTGCATAACGGTCTCCAGTTCTGTCCGTTTGTCCCAAAGGCCAGGGTTTCATCCCTCGTCGCGTGGCATGGCCCTCTCCTGTGTGCACAATAGCACATTTTCTTCATCCACCACCAGCGGACGGGCAGTGAGCCTGTCTCCATTTGTGGGCTGGTCTCCTTGTTGGGTTCAGCCGGGGGCCTCCTCCAGCCACTTGGTGGCCTGTCCTACGTGTGCCACGTGGCCATGGTCAAGGCCGTGGCCCACGCAGCCTGGACGACTCGGGAAGAACACAGCAGGGGAGCTACTAAGTGGAGGGAAGGGCTTGGACTCAGAGAAACCACCGGCATGGTTTGTTTTGTGTTTTGCTTTTTGTTTTTGGTACCGGGGATTGAACTCGGGTCCTTGCGCTTGCGTGGCAGGCCACCGAACAGCCGAGCTAAATCCCCAGCCCTCACCGGCATAGTATAGAACGCACGGACGCCGGGAATGGACGCCATCTCTGGCTGCCAGGGTGAAGGGAGGGACCGTCCAAGGCTGCTGGAGAGGAGGACTTTGCACCCCTTGAGGGACAGCCTCTAGGGACTCGGAGAAGGGCCGAGAGAGGGCGTCTTGGGTCAGGCTGGCCCTGACCCGTTGCATGATGGGAGAACAAGAGGATTGAGAATAAGAAGCAGACCATGGACTCTAGAGGTGGCCAGTCAGGGAGGCTAGAAGGAGGCCCAGCGTGGGCGGGGATGGCTGGAGAGAGGAGTTGGAAGTGCCTTGTCGCTTCCTTCCATTCAGAAGACCGAGCCCAGGAAGAGAAAGCTTTCATCCCAGCAGGCAGCGTGGTGGGACACAGCGCCAGTGACCCTTGGCGGTGTAGGTACTGGGGAGAGATCCACAGAAGTCCCGGGGGCACCACCAGAGGGGAGCTGGGCCAGAAACACGGATGAGGTGCTGTGGGCAGAAGTGTGGGGAGGGAAAGCCAGGAGGCGCAAGAATGCAGGGCAGAGGGGTCCTCCCTGAAAGCTGGTCTTTCGGCCTCAGGCCAGATGCTCAGCCTTCACTGGCTGGAGCAAGGGAGAAGTTGCCGGGCGACACTAGTAGGTCGTCACAAAGGCTCCAGGAAGGGGCCGGGGCAGGAGCGGCCCACCCCAGGATGCAGGTCCCCTGTCCTCGAACCTTCCTGGTAGGAGGAGGAGGCTGGAGAGAGGGAGGGAGGGAGGGGAGAGAAGGGGGCAGAATGAGTGGGAAAACGAGGGTACGAGTCAGCGTGGACTTTTCCTGCTTTGTGATCAGAAATACGTGGACCGGTGCTCTCGGGAGGAGTAGCAACCACGGTCAGGCTATAGCCTCAAGCGGAGGTGTGGGAGCTCTGGGAGGCCCGCCGCACCCAGCCTGCACCCTGCTCCACCAGCTCACCTGCACGTAGCTGGGCCACGGCACCAGCACCCCGGCCGGATGACAGCCCCTGTGTGTAAACAGAACAGCATGCACGGAGGAAATCACCCAGAGTCATAGATGCAGACTTGCATGCAGACCATCCCTGACTGCTCATAAAATGGGAGTTCTTGTTTATTGAATGTATTTTACTTTGATCTATAAAATCACTAAAAGTCCACATTAATGGGATGCCATGTGATGTTTTGATATAAATACAGACATGGTGTAGTCAGGCTGGATGTAGCTATCTCACCGGTGCATAGTAGCACACGCCTGTAATCTCGGGACCCTCTGGGAAGCTGAGGCAGGAGGATTGCAAATTCAAGCCTAACCTGGGAGAGTTAGTGACTTAGTGAGACCTTGCCCCAAAATAAAAATAAAAATAAAAATATATATAAATAAAAGGGCTGGGGACGAAGCTCCGTGCAAAGGCCCCGGTTCAATCCCCAGTTCCACCTGCCGCAATCTGCCTGCTACTCAAACATTTGTCGCTTCTTTATGGTGAAAACATTCCACAACCTTTCTTCTAGCTTCCGAGGTGCACAGTAGCCCGTGGCGTCGGGGTGCCCTGTGGCGATGGCGTCCTCGCCTCAACGCTGAGAACCGTGAGGGTTCTGTCTGGCAGTGTCTCTGCAGAGCCCGCACTCCGTGGCCCTCATCCGAGGTCCTTCTGCCTCAGCATCCCCGACCGGGCTCTGGGGTGGGCCGTGCGCTCCCTTAGCTCTGCCCCTCTGCAGAGCCCTGCACCCCATGCAAAGGGGCACGTAGAGTGTGCCCTGCCCTCCCGGAGCTGGGGTCTCGGCCTTCCCGGCAGCTGGCAGGTCTCTGGCAAGAGTGACCGACCGGAGCTGCCTTTGGAGCTTGTTGTTGAAGGGCTCGGCGCCACGCCGGGCTGGGCGCACAGAGGGCAAAGCGGCCGGGAGGCACACATGCGGGCACCCACCAGGCTGTGGGCCGGGGACTCTGCTCCTGTGTCCCGACCTGTCTGCCGCCTCCCTGGCGCAGCCATCCCAGAAAATGCGCCGTCACCCCTGCCGCCAGTCCATTCTTGCTGTCCCCGTTCTGCCCTTTGGCAGTTTCCTCACCCCCCACCCCAGAGGCCCCGTTTCCACCACTGCGCAGGGGTGCCCGGCGCAGAGCCCCAAGTGGATAAGAGACATCCTCTGGGTTCCACTCACGTCATCCTCATGGGACCCCATGCCCAGCGCCCTGCCCTCTGTAGGGCACGTGGAGGCCCAGAGGACCGGGGTCGCATGCCCGAGCTCGAGGTCTCTGTCTATGGCCCGTGCACTCGGGCCCGAGCCGTGCTTGTCCCTTATCACCTCACCGCGCATGTCCCTGACTCTCCAGGCCTGGCCTTTCCTCCTCCCGCCTCTCCCAAGCCTCCACGGCCTCCCATGGCACCGGCCCAGGGAGAGGGTCTCTGAGGGCACACCGGGCTTGCTGGCCTCTCCCCCAGGCCCGGCACAGGCAGAGTGCAGAGAACATGTTCAGAGTCAGTGGGACATGGCAATTGTCCCAAGACCCCGAGGGGTGACAGAGCTCTCTGCCCGGCCACACGGCAGGAAGGGAAGGGAAAGCCGGCCCAGCTAACCCTGAAGCCCTGCCTCTGGGGGCCCAGGGAGAATGCATCGCTCCCGGAGGCCTCCGACACGGGCACCCCTTCCCCCGGGCTGTCCCTTCCACCACGGAGGGAAGGTGGGGGCAGTGGCTGGTAAGAGGAACGAGCTAACTGTCATGAGCTTCTACTGGATGGGAATTCATCTCCTGAGCGGGCCTCCAGGCTGGGCCTGTGGATTTGCTTCCGTGGATCTTTGAATTATGTAAAAAGAGTTTCTGCTAAATACAAGATGAGTCGTCAGCAACTGCTCCCAAGCTTGGGCTACTCCAGTGACCCTGGAGACCTGTGGGACCTGCTGCGATTTCAGAAGTGTGCTTTGCTCTCCTGCTCTCCCTGGGGGTGCTGGCGCCCTTTTTCCCAAGGATGTCACCTCCCGCCTCTGAGCTTTCCCAGGCTTGGGACCCAACCAGTACCCCTTCCCTCGTGTCTGTGGTTCTCTGTCCCTTCGGAGACCATAAGGTCCGCCGGGACAGTGACCAGGGTTCCTCTCAGCCTGTCCGCATCTCGGGGACAGCCCAGGGTTTCTCTCCTCTACCACTGGGAAACCAGGTGGAGACTCTGGGCTGAGGACTCAGCTCGTTTTGTTCTTATCACCCCCTCTACTCTTGGACTTCGGGGGGCACGCCAAATGGAGTTCAAGCCCAGGTTCAGTCACCGTGGAATTCAGGGCTGCCCAGCTCTGGGGGTGTTTCAGGTGTTTGTGCCATGAGAATCCATCCCAATCTCACAGAGCCTTCGGAAAGGGTAAAAGTAGTATACGTGTAAGACCCGCACACCCTGGGTATTCGGGGGTGCTGGTGTCCTCTCACCTTCCTCCTACCTGGGAAAAGACTGAGGCTTCTGGGCCGGGTCCACAGGTAATTTCCCAGGTGTAGCTGTGGGATCTGAGTGAGGTAGTGACCCTATGATAATGAAGACAGAGCTCTGAGTGTGCTGGGCAGGGTCTTGCGTGCCTCATCCTTCATGCCAGGCTGGCAGATCCCAGAATGATGCTGGACTCAAGAGCAAGGCTCCCGGGAAAGGAGAAGGTCCAGCGAGGGGTCCCTGTGAGAGCACCCCACCGCCAGGGAGGGGACACCCACAAATGCAGGTGCCTTACAGAATGGTCATAAGGGCTTGCTGCAAGTGAGCTTTGGGTTTCTAGATTAAGCAACGACCATGTGATCTTAGCAGTTTGAGGAGCCAGTGACAAAGGGACGTCTTTATGAGATACATAAACCCTTGGACCTTGCAAGCGCAAGGACCCAAGTTCGATCCTCAGTACCCTCAGTACCAAAAAACAAAACAAAACAAAAGAAGCCCAGCTGGCTTCCGTATGCTGTCCAGGGATGCAGCAAAAACAGGTTGGGGCTCCTTGTTTCCCCTCTCCACTTGTATAAGAATTGGCTGTGTCCCCTTTGTCAGCTTAGCAAGAGGAAATGTTAAATGGAATAGCTGGTAAGTGAAGTCCGATGCTTAAACCGGAGACGGCGAAAACCAACACGCATATCCCTGCCCTGCCCTTGACAGAAATCCACAATCAATCCCCGAGCTCTGCACCACCCTGGCCACCCAGTCTCAATCTAAGGAAACTTTGCAATTGTAATCCTTGCATCTTTTTTAAAAAACAGCAGAACAACTCAAAGAGTACAGTTCAGACGTGTATCGCTGTGTAAACACTCAGGGCCCTGGAGACCTCATCTCATTGTCTGACTATCGAGACTCTTTTATTTAAGCATAAATAGTAAATGCAGTGCAAATTATTAATGGAGAAGCGTTTTTAGGAATTACAGCTATTACTGATCAAGCAGATGGAATAATTACCACCATCACTGCGTAATTAGACCTTTCCTGGCCTCGGAAGGAAGTGCACGAGCTCTGGGATTGATTCCTCTACTCAGTACAGGCCCTAAACCAAGAAGAGAGTCCTGAATTTTGGGGCCACACGTTGGCAACTTTGTCATGGTAGGAGTCCCTGGTCTCCCCAAAAGTGGAGACAGTCACATCCATTATGAATGCTTTCAGTTGAAGGTTATAGAAACCTTGACTTAAAAGCAGCTAAAATTGTGGATTTTCCCCCACCAAATAAGAAGCCCAGTGGTCAGCAAAACTGGACTGGTGTGGTAGCCCAACAGAACTATCAATAGCCCAGCTTCTTTCCAAGCTGACCCAGGAAGGTCAGTGACTTGTTTCATGGTTCCAGAATGGCTGTTAGTGCTCCGGGAATCACTCCTATGTTTAAGGAGAAAAGAAGGCAGAAGTGGCGATGACAACATTTGTCCTTTTTTAAAGAAGAGTTTCCTTGTGAGACTTCTGCTTGCATCTTTCTGGCCAGAACGGAGTCACATGGCCACCCTTGCTTCAGAGGAAGCTGGCAGAGTGAGGGACACAAAGATACCCCGGTCTGCGGACGCCTAGTAAGATCCTCGCCTGGGCTGAAGACAGCGTTACTCCGAACAAGCATGGGATCGGGTAGCGGCAGAAGGACCGCCTGAAGGTTAAGTGGACCGCGGATGCCGCCGCGACAGATCCTCGCCGTGTGCCGTCCCTTCAGGCCGCCGTGAGCATTAGCAGCAGAGCCTCGGGCGGCTGTGCTGTTCTGTTTGTTCCTCCACACGCAGTTAACCCGTGCCCAGGGTGGGAGGTGGGCACTGGAGAAGGAGAAGCAGCAGGTACCACAGATGAAGGCCATCCTGGGCGCCATGTACGGAAAGTGCCGCCGAAGCCACCCGTGAAGACCGGGTGACCATTTGCCAGCTCGTGCTGGGTGCGCGAGAGTCGGGGTGCGCGAGCGGGCGGCGGACACCAGCCCACGGCTTTCTGAGCCTCCTGAGCTCGGACTCTACCCCCAGGGCCACGTCTGCTCCCGCCTAGCTAGTGGGGGACGCGCAGGAGTGTCCACCACCGCTAACCCTGCCCAGCCTTCTCCGTGTGCGTAGCAGACAAGAAGACTCTGGGTTAGCGCGGGGAGAGCGGGTTGGCGAGGTGTGGGGATCGAGCTTTGGCCACAGGGCAGGAGAGCACGAAGGAATGG
>NW_022900935.1:749591-775288 GCF_012274545.1 Fukomys damarensis
GAGGGAGGCTGTGTCCCAGCCGGGCCCAGGAGAGGGCGGGAGGGCGTGCAGTGCTGCCGGGCCTGGGGCCGCTGCGTGCTCAGCAGTCACCGTCTCCCACTCCATTCTGGCCTCGAAGCGCTGGTCCGTGCCCCCTGCCTCCCTCCTGCTGCTCCTGGCGCCCAGGGATTCGCACAGACTCCCTCTCGATGCCCTCTGGCCTCCGCTACCAACTGCAGCTGCTTCTGAGGGCTGCAGAAATCCCTCGCCCAGCTGGCTGCGCTGCGCTGCGCCCACGGGGCCTCGGCCACCTCCCTCACTCTGCTCCCCCCGCGCCAGCAGGGCTGCTCCGAGCGGGGAGCACCGCTTTCCTCTGCCGCGCTCACAGCACTGAGGCTGGAGCACTCCATCTGACAACCGATCCAGAGTCTGCCTCTGAGCTTCGGCGGCCCCGTGAATAACCCGATCGCGTGTGCGCTGGGTTCACCGAGCACAGAGACCCAGACACGGAAGTGACAGGTGCGCCGGCTCCCACCGCGGGCCCCTCGGCCCCACTAGTGCTCAGGGGACAAAGTGAAGGCCCCGAGGTGACACCGCCCCAAGCAGCAGCCCCAGGATTTACCACCCGTTTGAAGCTGCCCCTTGGGCCGTGACTGTCCGAGACCTTCGTCGGGTCTGCTTGAGGGATCCGGTCCCTTCCCTGCGTCTCCAGCCAGGTGCTGCCTGAACCTCGGCCTCCTCCTGCCCACTCTTGTTTTCCATCTCCTCAGGTAATGAGCCCTCAGGGCTTTGAGTGTCGCTCACTGGCTCCCCTCAACTTCCAGTGCTGGGGAGAAGAGGGCAGCTGGGAGCTGTCACCCCGATCTGTGAGGAGACTTGGCCCAGGCCTGGCGCGGTCCAAAGGCAGGAGATATGCAGTCATGGGACGAAAAGAATCCTGGACACAGGGCCTGTGGATCCCCCCGGGGACGTGGTGCTGGGAAGCCATGTGTTCACACGGAGACCTGGGTTCAAATCCTGGGGCTGCTGCTTAGTGTAGTGTCACTTTGGGCTTAATTTCGGGGCCTTCACTTTGTGCCCTGGAAATTAGTGGGGCTGTCGTGCAGAGTGCGGGCCACTGCACAGGACTGGCTGACCCCAGGGCTCCCATGGGGCACTTGACAGCGCTACCCGGCCCTCCCTCCTGCCTCCTCCGGCTCTGCTGCAGGCATTTTCTAGGCAGTAACATGAATGTTACCATGTGTTCTTATTTTTACTGTTTCGCCATCATCATCATTATTATTATTATTATTATTATTATTATTATTATTATTATTGTCTTTTCTTATGCTCACTTACATTTTATTTGCATTTTATTACTTAATATTTTGATTTTTCTCAAGTGTGGAGCTAGCCATGTGTCCCCTCCCCTCTGCTTGCTGCCTCCCAGAAGGTGCTGGTTGTCACTGCACCTCTGGTGACCCAGGGCAAGGCCGACAGGGACAGTTTTCTTTTAGCAATCTAGAAGTTTCTGATCTTATACCTAGGCTTTGCTTCTTTTAAGTTGATTTTTGTGCAGGGTGAGAGAGAGGAGTCTAATTTCGATCTCCTGCAGGTGGACATCCAATCTCCCAGCACCACGTGTTACCGAGGCTGTGTCTTTCCTCCAGGGTACATGTTTGGCTCCTCTGTCCGGAATCAGATGGTCATAGTTGTCTGGCTTTCTTTCTCTGTGTATTCTTCTGCACCGCTCTGTCTGTCTGCCGGCACCCTGCTGTTTTTGTCACTGTGGTTTGTGACACAGTCTGAAATCAGGTATTGTGATGCAGCCCTGTTCTTTTGGTGTGGGATTGCTGTTGCTATTCTAGGTCTTTTGTGTTTTCACATGAATTTTAGGATTCCGTGAAGAATGTCATTGGTATCTGGGTGGGGACTGCATTGACTCTGCAGATCACTTTGGTAATACGGCCATTTGGACAATGTTTCCTTCCCTCCTTCCGTTTCTTCTTCAGTTTCGTTCTTCATATTCTGAAGTTTTCATGGTAGAGATCTTCCAGCACCTTGGCTATACTGATCCTTGGGTGTTTTATTTATCTGAATTTATAGCGAATGAAATTGTTTTCCCGATTTCTTTCTCAGCTAGTCCACTTTTGATGTATAATAGAGCTATTCATTTTTTCATGTTGATTTTTTTATCCTGTCACATTGCTGGATTCAATTATCAGCTTTAAATCATCTTTAAATCTTTTAGGGTCTTTGGGGTCATCTGCAAAGATAAGCTGGCTTCTTCCTTTCCTTTGACTTCCTTCCTTTCCTTAGGCAAGAATTTCTTTTCTTGCCTAATTGCTTTAGCTAAAATTTCAAGGACTGTATTGAATACGAGCAGTGAGTAGATATCCTTGCTTTGCTCCTAACCTTTTGAATTTTTAATTTGGAGACAGGGTCTCACTAAGTCTCTCAGTTGCCCAGGCTGGGCACAAACTTATGATCTTCCTGCCTCAGCCTCTCTGCCTCTCTTTAAATCATTCATTATATTAGACTTAATGCATTTAAAGGTCCCCTTTCATGAATTTGAGTTTTAAAGCATACATTTTAAAAATGACATCCACAACCCCATCACCCCCAAGGAACTAGAAAGTAAACAATCCTGTTAAGGCCACCGTGGGTGCTCCTCCTGCCCCGCTCCATCCCAGTGACTCCCATCCTGATTTCTGTCTGAGAAGCTAATCTGATCTAATCACACACAGTTAAGTTCAGTCCCAAATTTTGTCTTTCCAGTTTCTTTTTTTTGGTACCGAGGATTGAACTCGGGAGGCAGGCCACCAAACCACTGAGCTAAGTCCCAGGCCCTTTCCAGTTTCATTTAAAGCTTTACCATGCATTTACAGATCTCTAAAAATTGTTTTCTCTTTTGCAGTCCTTGAACTTTGGGCTTCACCCATGCTGGGCCAGCATTCTCCCTCCAAGCTGTGTCCCTCGAACTCATTTTCAAAGTTTTACAAAGATCCTGTACAGCAGTCCTCCCTGGTCATGGAAGGTCCCAAGACCCCTGTCGGTACCTGAACTGTGCAGCCCACCTGTGCTATGTCTCCCTGTGTGTGCAGACCTCTGATCAAGTATAACCTATAAATGAGGGCCAGCAAGAGATCAACAACAATAAGTGCTAAGAAACTAAAGCAGTAGCAATACACTGTAATAGAAGCTGTTCTAAAATTTTTTCAATCGCTTATTTCTGGAATTTTCCCTTTAATGTTTCTGGCAGTGGTTGACCATGGGTAACTGAAATGGTAGGAAGTGGTCTCTTCATGCAACGCTGTGTTTAAATTGTGGTCCGTTCGTTCTCACTGCTGTGCAACATTTTTTCATGTAGAAACGGAAGCGTTTATTTAATTCTTCTGTCTGTGATGGGACCCTAAGCTACACTGGGAGGAAGGTTAATTACAAACAAGGTTGCTGTCTCTGTCCGTTTGTGGTGCTGTAACAAAATACCCATGCCTGGGGGGTTATAGAGAAAAGAAACTCGGGTATCTGGGAAGTGGCAGATCCAGGAGTCTGCAGTTTCCCTGTCTCCCTGGAACAGAGGCACCTTGAAGATTAACACTGTACCCACCTGGCAGTAGGGACCAAATGCAGAGCTTCTTTTTCTTTTACCCAGGACTGTATCCCGTCCAGGAGAGGGGAGCCAGAGCCCCATCACCCCACCCCCTAACGTTATCTCCTTGGCTCTTCGGCTCTGGGGGACGCATTCAGACTGCAGTGGCGCTTTGGCGCTTCTCATCCTACCAACTGGAGCTTCCCCGGCCCAAGAGCAGATCCGCGGGTCGGCCCTAATAAGATTACCTCCTCCTGGTTCTTAAGCCTGCTGAAGCTTTGCACTTTGCCCAGTTCCAAAGAAAAGAGGGACGCCGAAGACAATGTGTTTTCCGGCATGCCTTAATCAGCCCCACCCAGGCCTCAGGGATTCCCGGCTCTGTGTGTCCCTAAAGGGCGATGGTCAGGTGCAGACAAGCCCAAGCCCTGCCCATCCTGTCATGCGGGGCGCTGATGTCACCCCACCCCCGGGTGCAGATGATGTCCCCTGGGAAGGCTGTGTGGAGTGGCCCTGAGCACCAGCCCTCCTGGCGGGGTCAGCCCCTTCGCTGGCTAGCAGGCTTTCGCCAAGTGCTCCCACCCTTGCAAGCCTGTTTCCATGAGCTGGGGATGAGGAGGCTGGCGGAGTCACCCTGGGGATTAAATTAGTGTGATGTCAAGCTCTTACAGCAGCGCCTGGCACAGTGTCCACATTCAAACTGCTAGATGTGTTTTGATTTGTTTCGTTTTGTCTTGTTTTCCATGCTGTAGACAGATCCCAGGGCCTCAAGCAGTCTAGGCGTGAGCTGTACTGAGGAGGAAATACCCCCAGCCCGATGTATCATTTTTAAATACATAATAACCAAAGTAAATCCAGTAAACTCTTAACCAAAGAAAGGCCTTCATAACTGCCAGAAAAACTCCTATTCATCCTTCAAGACCCAGGGAAGACATCCTTCTCCCTCCCCTCTGACAGCATTTGGTACAGAGTTCTTAATCTCATCTCCTAGGTTGTTTGTATTTACTCTTTGGGCAGTTTTGATGTTGCAGCTCTTTCCTTCCCTGGCTAGATCAGGATATCTTCCAGGACAGGGGCTGTTTTTCTCTGCTTGTCTCCATGTCTTTGGTGGCCAGCACCGTTAGTACTCGGTTAGTGGCCTGGGGGCAGCAAGCGGATCCCGCACAGGGCTGAGTCTCAGAGTCTTGGTGCGTCAGGGTGGCAGCAGGGCAGGTGGCAAAGGAAAGCCAGTCAGACCGAGTCTGCTCCCTCCCTCCAGCTGCAGTAATTCTGGAGTAGGAAGAGCCAGACTGTCCTCACACGGCCTCCCTCCTGCCCAGGCCCGTACCCCCTCTGTGCCTTCGGGAACCCTGGCCAGACGATGCCAGGCTGGGTCTCCGAGCCGCCCGCCCCTTTATTTTTGCCGGCCCTCCTCACCATCTGGCACTGCAGAAGATCGATTGGCATTCTCGTCCCACCAAGAGCCCCTTCGCACTCTTCAGTCACGTCCAAGAGGGGCCTTGCCCAGCCACCACTGGTGTGAACAGTTATTTCCTCTGCTCGTGGTTCAGCCATCCACACGATGAGGTTGCTGCGGCTGGAATCCTGGGGTGGGGATCGAATCATGCAGGATCACTGGAGAGTCATCTCCCCTGCCTGCCCCTCCCTTGTGGACCCCCAGCCCCACACCCGCCTCCCTGGAGCCTCCCCGTGGGGACACAGGTACATGGGAGGAGGGCCCATTATCGAGCGCATCGGACTCCTCTCCAGTGTGATGGCCCAGAAGAGAGCATTCTGCGGGCCGCTCCTGATCCGGCGCTGTCCAGTGCCCACCCTGGACTGTGTTAGACAGGGGTCGCCATGTAGCTGTGGGCAGCGCATGGAGGAAGGAGCTGTCTTTAGCCTCACCTCCTGCTTAGGCTGAACCCCTCGGAGGAGGTCAGGGCTTCCCACCAAGCCCAGGCTGTCTGCTGAGGGTCCCTGGTGTGGGTGTCAGGGGAGGCCCCTTTATCCATGTTTGGCAAGCACATGCCTCCTATGGGCTGGCCCCTGGACGGGCACTGTGAAATGGACCACGATCGTCTTCATGCAGCCAGATGATGATAGACAGAGAGATGGACGGACTGACTGTGTAATTCACGTGGGATAAGACTGGGGCCAGAGGAAGTGGGCCGTGTGCAGAGAGCAGTGGGTGGCAGATAAGACCACAGGTGTCCAGAGCAGGACCTTCATGACGGGACATAGGCACGAACACCCCAGTGACGAGAAGGAGCCAGCTGCACAGAGATCGGAGAAGCGTGGTCTAAGCGTCCAATCCCCCCACCAAGGCCTGGCTGTGATGAGCTCGATGCACGCAGAGCGCCCCGTGGACTGCTGCCGGAACTTAGCGGCCTGGTCCCGCCCAGTGCACAGGTGGAAGAGGGGCCTCCGTGCGTGGTGGGTTTCAGGGCAGGCTCCCAGCAGCATGGGCAGGGTGGAGTCAAAGGGAGAAGGTTCTGCTGGGTGCTGGATTCTGCAGCTGGAGCTGGAGCTGGAGCTGGAGGTGCCCACCCTCAGTTCTGTACCCAGAGACCTCACACTGGCATGGACAGCTTCCCCGCGGCCACAGTGGGAATGCTTACAGCACCCAACTCGGCGGATGCTCCATGCGGGGCTGGCTGTTTATTGGTTTGTTTGTTTGAGGGCCAGTTTTTAAACATTTAGCTTTGGGGCCTCGCTGGGCGTCGGTGCAAGGGGGATGGGTGCACCTGCGGGCCCCTCTCCCGCCTCCCCTCCCCTCCTCTCCCTCGTCACCCGTTCCAGCCGCCCTGTGTCCTGGCCAGTTCTCACCCCACCCGGCCCCTCTGCAGCCTCCAGCCTCTCTGTCTCCTTCCCCTACTCCCACCCGCTCACCCCACTCCACCCAAACGTGCAAGCCCAGCTCTCTACACTGCTCAGATGTCCGCTCTTCAGCAAGGCCTTCTCTGAATGCCACTGGCTTTCACAGCACCTCCTGTCCCGACCCTGTTGTCTTTCTCTAGGGCGCGTGATAGACGATCACCCTTAAGTTATCTTCCATGGATTTCACCCTTCTTATTCTCTGCCTCGCCCACCCAGTGTGCAAGCACCAAGAGGGAAGGCTGTGTCTGTTTTGCTCACCCCTCTGTACCCAGCCCTTTAAACCATAGCTTGCAGGTGCCAGGTAGATGCTCATCTTCTGTTGACCGCGCGTGTGCGTGGCCTGGTCTGCTTTCTCTTTTTCCTCTGTTTCAAAATAGCGTTAGACATAAAGGATCAAGAAGGTCTTGCTGCATGTGAGGAATCCAAGACACCCAACCACGAAACACCTGAGTTATGGCCTGGGGATTCAGCTCAGTGGTTCCACCGCCTGCCTCGCAAGCACAAGGTCCTGAGTTCGGTCCCTGATACCAAAAAAAAAATTAAATAAATAAAACACCTGAGTTAATCAACTTACGAAGAGGGATGGTTTGCTTTTACTCATGAGTTCAGAGATTTCAGTCCATGGTCTGATCTCCTTCTACATCTCCTACGTCTATTTCTTGTTACTTTACATGAAATTATAGAGTAAGTGTATTTTCCCAGTGGATATAGTAACTAGACATGGTCAGATCTTGGACAAGTTGATTATTCCAAAAATCTTTAGTTTATCTTTTGAAGCTAATGGATATTATTGGTTTCTCTGGGTTTTTATTTAAACAATGAAATTTGAAATACTGAAAACCATGTTAATTTTTAGAATTCAGTTTCTTTTGTGGAGACAAGTGATGTATTAACTTCTGGGAATGAACTTGTATAGGTTAATTGAATTATCCAAACGGGAGCATTTAAACCTTTTGAATTTACACCAGTCTTTTGTGCTTGCTTTTTACGATACAGTGCTTGTATTTGTATTCTCCGCATTTTGGAGTAATTATGCACCTGGTGTTTACAGGTTTGTGCTTTTTCACGTAAGAAACAGAATCTCATTCTGTACATTTAGTTTTATAACAGTCATGAAACCCAACCTTGATGGGCTATTGAGAGCCACAAAATCTCGACCGTGTGTATTCACAACGGGCTTTGCCTTTCATGCCTTGAATCGCTTCGAAAAGTGCCTCAGAAAACGCAGACAGTCCCCTGTGTCCTCACAGAACTTTTATACACATTTATGAAGATGAATTCTGTGTTCTAGTAAATCTGGGGGAGTGAATAATTTGAATCTCTTCATACTCATATTCTGCATGATCTGTATCTAATACACGAGATTTAGAGATATGACTTTAAATTAACTTTTTTAAAAGCTGGGATAAAATAAAATTTAAATGGCTGTAAAAGAAATCTATAGCTTGTGGTGAGTTGGCACATGGTGGGGAATGTGTAGCAGGGAAAGACGATCGCTTCGTAGCAGGAAGCGAGGAGAGAGGAAGGAGCCAGGTCCCTACGTCCCCTGCCAGAGAATGCCCCCAACAACCCAGCTTCCTTCAATAGGTTCTACCTCTTAAAGGTTCCGTCGCCTCCCATAGCACGATGGGCTGGGGACCAGGCCTTTAGCACAGCCCAGTGAGAGCGGTGAGACTCTTACCTAGAGACAAACATTGTCTGTGCCACCAGCAAGGGGCGTCTGGCAGCAGCCTTCTGAGCCCCTCCATATCCCACATCATTTGACGAAACATTCTGCACCCCAGATCTTTAGCACCCAGAGGATGCCACTGTGCTGGGTGGAGCTGGTGTGTCCCTGGCACCCCTCCCTACTCGCTCCGTGTGCTTGATTGCTCTGGGGTCCAACACCCTTTCAGGCCATGTGGCAAGGAAAGACAGAGGAGTGATACAATTCACAGCGGGATTTTTTTTCTTTTGTGCTTTTTCTTATATTTTTTTAAAATTTGCTTATATTAAAGTAATACATGCACATAATTTAAAACTCAAAGAACACTAAAAGACCTGTAACGGAAAATGCCAGTCCCATAACCTCCCTTCATTTCCCCCGTTTCGAGCTGCTTCGAGCCAACTCCTTCCCACACTTTCAGCCATTTCTTTCACTCCTGATCTCCAGAACATGAAATAATATATTGCTATTTCTTGGCTTTATCCATTTTACGCGTGACCTGTTGGTGTCCTGCAATAGTGGATGAAAAACAAGCTCTCTGTCTGCTCCCTGTACCCCGCTCCCGCCCTCCTCCTCCTCCCAGCACCCAGTCACTCAGGGCACACAGTCAACCAGGGCCTCCCTGGGTGCCTTCCCTCTGCGGACATCACGGGGCGCACCTACATAGACCTCCACAGTGCAGGTCACCACTCCAATGGGCTCTTGGTGCAGTCAGGAGGCTCGGTAAACGCAAGATGCATGGTTCTGTCCCCTGTGTCTGCTTCTTTTTACAAGCAGGAGTGCTCACTAAAAGAGCAGCAAGAGTATGGCGTGGTCAACGCAAAAACCACTAACACAGTCAGTCACTACGATTAACAAGTGTGATGTCCTGCATGCATTCGTATTGCTGTGTGTGTGTGTGTGTGTGTGTGTGTGTGTGGTACTAGGAATTGAACCCAGGGCCCTTGTACTGAGCTACATCCCCAGCCCCTTTTGGTTAAATTTCAAGACAGAGTCTTGCTATATTTCCCTGAGCTCATCTCAAACTTGTGAGTCTCCCGCCTTAGGCTCCCAGGTAATTGGGAGTACAGCAATACAGTACCACTCCCAGCATATATGCTACACTTTGTATGTGTGTGGTTCTAGGAAATGAAATCAGGGCCTTCACACTGAACTACCCACCTAGTCCTTTGAGCATTTTTTAATTATTATTTTGAGACAGCATCACCCTAAGCTGTTACACTGTTCAGGCTGGGCTCAATCCTGCAGTCCTCCTGCCTCAGCCTTCCAGAGTGCAGGGATTACAGGTATGCACCCCATACCCAGCTTGTGCTGCCCTTTTATCAGGTGGCAGCACAGCGAGTTTGTTGACTACGGATACAAGAGCAGTGGCACTGCACTCTGATGTCACAGGATGGGATGGCAACTCAGTGATGGGACATCTTCAGCTTTGTTACAATCTCATGGAACCATAGTCAAACACACGGTCTCCCGTGCCCTGAAATGTTGTTGTGCAGAGCATGACTATAGTGCATTACACTTCTTAGTTTCTATCAATGGCCAGGGCTGACATTTATTTAAGACTACATACTCCAGACATTCCGGAAGCCTGCTCAGCTTCTTCTTCTTCTTCTTCTTCTTTTTTTTTTTGAGAATGGCTGGTGCGTTACTCAGCAGTCACCATAATGAACACCTGAGATAATCCATTTCAGAGATTCCAGTCCATGATCAGTTGGCATTTCATGGCCACGCCCCCAATGACCTGAAGACCTCCCGTCGGGCCCCATCTCTGAAAGGTTTCACCGCCTCCCAGTTGTGCCTTCCTGCGAACCTGGCCTCCAACACATGGACATTCAGGGGACAATTAGGACCCAAACTCTAGCGACCTGTTTACCTCTGCTCCTGCTGTGTGCTCAGGCACTGCCCTGGACTCACAGCCATAGATGGGCTGAAGGTGGGGACCATCCAGGGAGGCCACAAATAAGAGGTGAGAAAAAAAATAGAGGATGTGTCTGGATGTGTGGCGAAGCGCCCTCTCTGAGGAGGTGACACTTAAACTGAGCCCCAGAGCACTTCATGGAGGAGCTGGCTATGGGAAGAGCTGAAGGGGGTGGGCTTCGGGCATGGAGGCGGGGGGGACCCTGAGCTCAGACGCGGCCCACCTTTCCGCAGGTGAAACGGGAGCATGTGGCTTCTGCGATGACCAAGATGTTAGCACACAGAGCCCAGAGGTGGGGTGCAGACTGCACGTCCCCCTCCTTCTCATTGGCTCTAAGTGTCTTCGTGCCGTTAGCTTAAGTGTTTTGATGACCCATTCAGATCCGTACTCCACACCTTCGCCCTGGTTCCTGTCTCCTCACACACACTCTCCCGTGGTGTCGTTATTCCTGGTCTCAAGGTGCGCAGGCTCCCCTCTGCCTCCAGGGTTGTGGGGCTCCCTGCGCAGTCTCGGCTTCTGTGGGTCCCCTCCACCGCGGCAACTCAGCAACTCGGCCAGCGGCAGAGAGACCTGCTGGCCGGCAGTCCCATGGGTGGAAAGGCTTCCTCCCGCAGGAAGAAGAGAGTGCTGGTTGAAGGGGTTTAAGGAATACTTGGAGTTTTACCGCACACCCTTCTCCGCCTCCCAGATGTAAGGAACACAGATGTCTGGAGACCTGGGCACTCTGCTCTCACCAGCGAGCATCTGGCCCCCGGCCGAGACCAAGGCCTCCTCTACCCACAGCAGCCCCAGCCCTCTCTCAGGCCCTGCAGAGAAGTCCAGCCTGGCGACATCCACGCCCTCACGCGTCTCCCCGGACTCACAGGTCGCTGCGTCTCTCTGAGCCTCAGTCTTTGCATTGGTAATAAGGGCACAGTAACGAGGCCCCTCTCGTTAAAGGTTGCTGGGGTACGACAAGGTCTAAAGAGCCTAGAACCGAGCACAGAGAAGTGCCTGGCAATTGCTACTTTCCCTCCCTTCGCCATTATTAACATCTTCCCCCGGCAACACCTTTGTGGTTTCTCCGTTCCTCTTTACAAAGTAGCATCCGTCCTGGGCTGTGAGCCCCTGAGCACGTGTTGGGAGAAGGCGGCCTCTCATGGGCATCCCTTTGGGCACAGAGCCAAGACTTTGATGAGATCATTCTCAATGAAGAACATGTGAGCAGCTGTAGCATATATTTCTGTCCCGTCTGAATGGGAACCACCTCAGACAGTAGAGCTCCTTTCCGATAAGGAGGAAATGGAACTTCCTCCACACGCTTTTCTTGGCTTTTCCTGGTTGGCAGCCTGAGGAGCTGGCAGGTTCACAGGGGGTTCGCCGGCATCATAGTGAGTGGCTGGTTTGTGGGTTGGGAGGTGAGTAAGTGGACGGATGGACGGACGGGTGGGTGGGTGGACGGACGGGTGGACAGATGGGTGGACAGACATATGGGTAGGTGAATGATATGGTGACAACTTCATTCCTTGGTCTTGAGTGTCCTCGGTGGGCTAGCTCGTACTTTCCCGAATTGTCCTGTGGTCCACCTGTGTTCCTTGCAGTACTAATAAGTGCTCTTCAAGGGAAATATGTTAGTGCAGTTCTTCCCAGAAATAAATACCTCGTTATGGTCTCGACGGGGAGATGACAGAGGGGCTGAAGGAGGCAAGGGTGGGGGCCAGCAGACCATGGTGCAGATCGGTGTGGAGGGGAAGGCTGGGCGGAAGCACGCTCGACTGTGCGCAACCCGAGGAAGCTTTGGCAAAGCTGTCCAGAGGTCCGCGCAGCTGGCCATCAGCGGAGACCCCGTCTGGCAGGAGGGGACCTAACTGCATCTCCGTGTCATGCTCCGTCGCTGGCTGGAGGCAGCAGAGCCCTCAGGCAGTTAAACTTCTTGTCCTTGGAAGGAGGGTCCGTCGTCCTGGCCAACACGGGGCAGAGAGCTCCGGACAGCCGTTCTGGAGCTGCTGGCTTTCCTGGTTCTTGCGATCGTGTAGCAAAGTTGCCAAGAAGCCTGCAAATAAGAAGCCTGTTGAATCTAGCATGTCTCAAAGGTATTTGCTCGTGGAGCCTTTTTTCTTAGAAAGGTTCCAAGGAACAGGGTTTGAGGAGGAAGTGAAAACAGTCTGAGTGCACATCAACAGAGGCAGAACCAACACAAAAACACAAATCGAGAAGAAAGAGGAGGCCCCTAACCATTCTGAATCAATCCTCCTGCCTGCACAGTGTAGCTACAAAGCTGTTCCGTCTGCCAGCTCCCTTCACCATGCATCGTACGGCCTGCGGGTCAGGCCTGGTGAGACACTGTCCTCCTTCACACTGACCACCGTGATAATAACTACTGGATTTTCTGAGCACCTCTCTGTGCCAGACTCTAACCCAAGCAATCCCAACTTTATTAATCTTGCTCTCCCTGAAGCTCAGAGAGGTTAAGTGGCAGATTCAAGGTCACACAGCTAGCAAGCCGCAGGCCCACACCTGAACCTCAGTCCGTCTGACTCAGCAAGCCTGAGCAGCCCCTTCCTTGCCGGATCTGGCAGCTGGGATGTGCAGCCCACTCTAAGTGGGCCATTCATAGCCTGCTTGGTATTGCAGCCAGAAGCAGGCACGGGCGATGAAAAGTGGGTAGTAATTCTTCTTCTCTGCCTCTCTTTTACTGCCTTTATTTATTGAGGGACAAATCGTTGCTGTTTCATTTGTGTTTCTAGCACAATAAAACTACAAGATACACTGGCAAGCTGTTGAAAAGCTTAGGCCATTCCGGGCTTTGAGCTGTTGGATTTACGCTAGGCCCACTACCGGCTTCTGAAGTTGCTGTTACCGATCAGCTCAGGGTGGCCACGCACTCAGGGGCGGCATGGCTGGCGTCCCATGGCTCTGGCCAGCACCTGCGGAGGACGGGGCCAGGGCTGTCTCTGCCTCGCTTCGCTCAGAGCCTTGAGCCTGTCGCTGCTCTGCCACTCCAGCCTAACCCCGGGTTCCCAGCGAACCTGCGAGCCTGCTCTTGGGGTGCTCTCGTGGACTGGGAGCTGGTGAGGCGCACTGCCTCCCTATGAGCTCCTGACTGGCCCGCTGGAATGTCGCCGCGAGAGACCGGGACTCTTATCTGTTCCCTGCAGTGCAATATCCCTGGCTCTGGCTGAGGACCTGGCGCACAGTAGGTGTTCAGTAAACGCTGGTTGGATGAGTGAATGAAAGTCACGGACAAGCACGCATTTGAGGACCAGGCAAGGGTAGCCATCCCACAGCCTCTGTCTGTCTCTCTCTTCCTCTTCTCCTTTGCACACTCTTACCCTCCTGAGATTCCTCTGCCTTCCAGCCCCTCCCGTCTTATTTTTTCTCTCACTTTTGCTGCTTCTGACTTCCTCCTCTTCTCCAAGATGATGTCACCCAGCCCAGGACTTAGGATGGCCCGGGGAAGAGTTGCACTCTGAGCCCTTCCTCCGGTTCCCTTCGAGCCGGAATGTTATCTCCCTGAGCCTCAGTTTCTCCTTCTGCAAAACAGACGCAGTGCACCTGCACCTTGCCTGTGGCAGAGGTAGCTCGGGGCAGGATAGATGCCACCTGGCGAGTGGCCGGGAGGGCTCAGGCAGGTGAGGACGTTGTCACAGCGGCTCAGGCTCCTCCTTGCAAAGGAAAGCGGCGCATGCTGGGTGCCGGTGCCCGGAGCCTTTGTGCGGGAGCTTGGTGGGAGGTTCCGGCCCGAGAAGGGAGCCCCTCCTCCGCTCTCAGAGTCCAAAGCTGCAAATGCCCGCTGTCACTGAGGCCGGCAGTTCCGTTAGACAGCTCCCCGGTCTGCCTGTGAGTGATTAAAACGCCACCACCCTCCGTGAGCGCTGTCCATCATCTCCCCGGCTGGCCCTTTACCAGGGGCTGTGGGAGCGAGGGCGCTGGGGTCCCCTGCCTCTGGTGCAGTGGAGTGCAGAGGAAGCCCAGGCCAAGGCAGGCAAAGGAGGCCAGGCGACCAGGCAGAGGGTGGGACCCCTGTGGCTCTGTGCGGTGCTGGAGTTCCAGGAAGCAGGGCTGGGGCAGGAGAGCGGGCGTCATGGCTGGGTGCTTGGGACTATCTCACTGCTCCCCTCATTTCCCAGACCAGCGACCACGGCCGGGCCCCGGCTTCCTTTGTTCTGGCGCTCGCAGATTCGCTGAGCGATATCCACTTCGCCCGAGGTCGCAGCCCAGTCTGCTCACACGGCCAGGGCCTCGCACAGGGCCGGGTGTGCAGGTCGCCAAGCGCAGCCGGATGCCAGGCAGTGGGAAGGGAAGCTGCGAGGCCGCTGGAAGTTAGGGCTCAGCTCTCCCGTCTGAGAGAGCGAGTCTCTGCCTCCGGCCCTGAGCTCTGACCTCCCCCCAGGGACAGTAATAGCAGCAGTCGCAAACAGCAGTCGTAACAGCAGCTGGCACTGACTGTGCTGCGTAGCAGGCGCTGTGCTGGACACAGGTGTCCCTGCGCTCATGGCCTATCCTGTGCTCCCAGAAACCCCACATTCCAGAAACCACGCACCAAAATGAGCAGGAAGTATACAGACGGGACACGGAGTATACGGCGGAGCCAGTGCCCGCACTCCTGTCTGTCGCTCCACACAGGACAGACACCTTCCAAGGTGTCTACCCAGCGCGGCATTGGCTTCTGGTGCAGACCATTTTCACCAAAATTAAGAATCCGTTCCAGGCGGTTGCCTGCGTCTCCCACCCACTGCTTCCTCCCAGGAAGAATCACCTTCCGGCTTTCCCTCTTGCTCTCCTCTTCTCTCCCATGACTTAAAGAGCTCGCAGCACCGCTTTTTGTTTTTCTTTTATGCAATACTGGGACCCAGGGTTTTTGCTCTAAGCTATATCCCCAGCCCTCTTTTATTTTTTTCAATTTTGAAACAGGACCTCATTATGTGGCTAAACTGCCTAGGCTGAGCTTCAACTTGTCACCCTCCTGTCTCAGCCTCCCAGAGTGCTGGGACTATAAGCTCTATGCCACAACACCGGGCCTTGCCTTCCAGCACCTGCTGAAGCCACTACAGCAGCTACTGCTTACAGTAAAGAGAGGTGCTGGGGTCTATTTTCTACTCTGTTCTTCATATGAGGCTAAAGCTGGCTCTTGATCTTTGAGAAAGCCGTAGCCGAAAGACGCTTCAAAACATGAAGGGACGCTGTGCAGAGGGACCATTACCCACTGACCCACACAGCCCAGCCTTGTGCGGACCCCAGCCCCTGACTGACCAGCCAAATGGGAGGGGGGTCCCAGCAGACCCGTACACCAACCCACGGAGGCGGGTGCTGCTAGAATCCTCCCCTTTTTACAGAAGGGGAAACCAAGGCTTGGGGAGTTTGTGTAATTTGCCCACAGCCACTGGGGACCCTGCCACCCCCACTGCCCTGCCAGTCGCACTCATGTTCTGCAGACTCCTCCAGGATGGGGCTGTGACTTTGGGGCAGCTCCCACTCCCAACATGACCCCTGTCACAGACCAGGCAGCCGGAAAATGTTTGACTGCTTGGTTGTCACACTGGAGAGGGTCTCGGGAGGCACACCTCCATGGGGGGGCTGCTTCCGCCTGGGGAAGGCGCTGTGCCCCCTGCTCCAATGCCAGGGCCTCCTTCCCTTCCGCAGTGGCAGGTGGTGGACCGCACCTACTCACACTCACACACGTACCGTGCCCACTGGCCTCGAGACAGCCGCTGGAGCAGAAGCCGAGCGCCCAGGTCCTGCCCCCGCCTCCCTAGGACAAAGCCTGCGGTGGACACTGTGCACCAAGAGGGCAGAGAGGACAAAGGCGCTCATCTTCCTCAGAGCTCCTCGGGGCATTCAGGCAGCTTGGGTGTGGCCTGCTGTGGTCCCCAAACCCTGCTCAGAGCCAGGGCCGGGCCTCTGGGGCTCAGATCATGACTCTGCCCCTTGCCAGCAGGCACTGACTCCCACTCTCTGAGCGTGCACTGCCTCTGCGGGGAGGCAGGCGGGAGGGGGGCGGCCAGGCCCAGCCCAAGGCGTCAGTGCAGCACAGAAAGTAGGAGCACAGCGCTGGGTACGTGCGTGTCCTCGGGAAAGTCAGCTCCTCCGCAGGGCTGGGTCTGGGGGGCTCTGCCTCTCCTCCCCGGCCCTATCTCTCCCCCTTGGGGCAGTCCAACTGGGTCCGAGCAAGGCTGAGGCCAAGCGGGCGTGGACACAGCCGGCTCTCCTCACGTGCGACCCAGCCCGTATGGAACAGGGTGTCTGGCGCCCTACGTCCGTTGCCTGGTGGTAGGGCAGGAACCCAAGCACGTGTTCTGCTTGGGAGGCAGCAGCCACTGTGTTCCACTGCCCCATCAGACGGCTCAGCCCCAGCCCCTCCTGCAGGCCCCCTGTCTAGGCTCGGTCTGCATTTTCTGTCTCTGCTGATGCTGGGACTGGCAGTGCTGGGCACACTTCCAGAGAGCCAGATGGCCTTGCAGGGTTCTTTGGCCCCAGAGTTCATGCCACTGTCAGAAAATGATAAATGTGAGCCCAAAAATGTGACTCTGAATGCAGGCCCTGGGCTCAGGGGTATATACGGACTGCGATGTCTGTGATCAGAAACGTTCCTTTTTCCACCCTGTGTTAAGGCTGTAAGAGACACCTTGGTTTGCCCGTCCCTGGGCAACTCCAGACATCTGTGTTATATGAATGAGCTCAGCCCCTTATTATTCAGTGTGGTCCCTGGGCCACAGCGCGGCGTGGCATCCCCAAGAGCTTGTTGGAAATGCAGATTCTCGGGCCCCTGCTGCACCTGCTGACCCGCATCCAGGGTTCCTGTGCTGGCGGAGGTCTGAGCTCCTCGGAGCCAGACTTCGCCTCCATTGTCCAGACAGGGACATGACAGTCCGAGGGAAGAGCCACCCGCTCTCATCACAGAGCCGGGGACACAGAGCTGAGACGCGAATAAGAGCCAGTGCGTGCTGCACTCTTTCCCGGGAGATCTCAGAGGGAGCCTCTGTCCTGCTTGGGCCCAGCTACACCCCCAGCAAGAACTGGACTGGCCTCTCCCGAGCCTGAGGCGAGGGTGTTGAAGGCGTGGTTGCTGCATAGCAGTGATCACTGAGGGAGGGAAGTACAGGAACTGAGGGGCAAAGAGGTGGCCCTGCGGTGGCCAGAAAGGACATCCACGGGAGGGGACGGACAAGCAGTGCAGACTCTGACTCACCCAGCCCTCACTGTGCCTCTGGGCCATGAGGGCCTCAGGCCTCTTGCTCGGGGGGGACATCAAGGCACAGCGCGGCGGCACAGAGCTGCGGACTGGGTGCCGGTGGGAGAGGTGGGAATGGTCCCACCGGCCTGGCTCTCACCCCAAAAGTGAGGCCTCTCAGTGGGGAGAGGGCTTCTCCCAGGCAGGTGGAACGTGTGGCCTCCCCCCGGGCGTGATGGACCTCAGATGGGTGACAGCTCAGGGCTCCGGCTGTGTCTTCTGGCCCATGTCCTATCCAGTCCCATCACGGACCCGGAACATGGCTGCGTGAGAAGTCTGGGCGGCCTGACCTGTGGCTACTTGGCCCTGGGACACACAGAGGTTATCCGAGCCCTTCAGGAGCTCCCTGGGACTGAGACGCCTCTGATAGGGACCAGTGGCAGTGGAGCAACGACCGGCAGAAACGTCGCCTGATGTGAGGGGCAGAGCTGAACTTCTGGGTCGGGTTGGTCTGGATGTGGGTCTCTCAGACAAGCTGCGCAGCCTCAGCTGGGCAGCGCCCTGGGCCTCTTGCGGATGTGCGTGAGGCCACCAGGGGCAGAGCCTGCAGTCTGTTCCGTGAGAATCCCACAGTTGCCCCACAGAACCACCTGGCCCTTTGTGGGTGAGGCTTCCAGCTTTGCAGGTGCAGCGGCTGAGGCACAGAGAAGAAAAGGGCCCTGCCTCGTGCACCGCTATCGAGCCTCTGCAGTGATGCTGCCTGGCTGCCGCGATGCGGTATCTTGTGTTTCACGCCAGACTCATGCATGTGGGGGACTCCTCTGTGGCATTTCTGTCACTGATCCTAGTTCCAGAGGGTGGGAAGTATCCCTTTCCTAGAGTGTGAGGCCCAGGGCAGGGTGCCAGGGACCCCGTGCCTGCGCCTGGGGGTCTCTGAGCCGACTGGGGTCCAGCCAGTGTTCCCGGGAAGCAGACTTTCAGAAACAGAAGCCCCGGGAGGGTTGGGGGGCCGGAGCTCCCCTGGCTGGCTGTGAGACCAGCCGGAGGGACGCAGGGGTGCAGTTATTGCTGCAGCAGAGAGCACCCAGAGTGTGCAGGGAAGTGGGTGGCAGGGCGGTGACTTGTTCTAATATAGCCCGGTGACAGAAGTCTAGGTAGCAGGTGGCAGAACTCAGCTCACCAGGGCTTTGCAGACTGTTTGCAGCCCGCTGAACTGATTACAACTTTAAGAATAGAATGTGCTCCCTCCGTAGTGCTCTGCCTTAGTATCTGTCTCCCCGAGACGCCGGGGTTATTTTTGTCTGTTGCATGTGGTTCTGGGTAGAATTATCTTCCCCATTTCTGCGGGTAAGTGGGGTTCTGGAAGAGCTGGAGTCGCCATGGAGGTGAAATTGCTGCCTATCACGGTTGCCACCCACACTGCCCCCAGCTCTGCCCCCCCATGTAGACACCCTTGGGAGTCCATGCTGCCCTCTTCTGAGTCACTCACCACCTGGCTGTGACCAAGTGCGGGCTTGTGTGGGCTGGTGTGGGTACTCCAGGCCAATGCCCACGGCTGGCGTGAGATGCCTTTGTGTCTTCCTTGGCCCTGGCAGCAGCCTGGAGCACAGACCGGACAGCTGTCCTGGTGCAGGCAGGGACCTCACTCGCACAGAGCAGCCTGTGTCCTGGGCACTTGGCACAACCAGTAAGGAAGAGGGTTTACCTTATAGGTAGGAAGGCTGGAGCCCAAGCAGGATGTGCCTGGGGCACACGGACTGCAGGGAGGGAAACTGGAGCTGCCTCTGGGTCTCCACACCGCTGCCCGGAGCCCTTAGTCTACATATGGACAGAAGTTTCCTGGGATCCAGAAGGAGCCTGGTCCCCTATAAAAACAAAGGATGGGGCTGCTTGCTCCTGTCCAAGCATCCGGGGAGGGATTGGTTTCTCAGTAAGCCACCAACGTGACTGCGCTTTCACGGCGTCTTATGACGAGGGGGGTTCATTAGCACTTGGGATGGCAGCAGGGGCCCGGTGAGTGGGTGATCATGTGACCGTGTCCTTGGAGCCTGGGGTTAAGTTATGTAGTAGTCATCACAAGGCCTGGGCTATAAAATCCAACTCAGATAAAGCCCCGAAGGGTTTCAGCCAGGCTGTGGCTCTTAGAAGCTCTGATGAGCACAGAAGTTGGGGAGAGGAACGTGAACAGGGGAAACGGCAGCCGAAAGTGACTGTGCCCCACCGCACGCCTGAGTCAGGGTGAAGAACACCCGTCCACTTCCGGATCAGCCCCAGCCTCTGGGGTCTGAGTGCTGCACAGCTCTGAGTACGCCCCCTAGGAAGACAGCCCTCGTGCCCTCTTCTCGGATGAATCCAGCCACCTGTATGTATTTGTTACTGGGCTGTCAGGCACAGGCAGAGCTCTGCGCATCTCAACAGGAGCTCAGACTGTTTCCCTCTCCCGTCATCATCTGAGGCTTCTTTCTGGGAGGCACATAAATTGGACCTGCATAAAACGAAGCAGAGGCAGGGAAGAGATGATTGGGAAACTCCAGCCACGCACAGGGCTTCCCACAGACGACGCCATTCACACTTGGAAGAGGAGAAAATGGCTTCGGTGCAGCGGGAGGGACGTGGATGAGATGTGAGGGAGAGGAGGGAGCCAGCCATGCCAAAGCGGAGGACACTGGTTCTGGGGTGTGGGGACTTAGGGATCAGGACACCAGCTGTGTGACCTCACCCCAGGCGCCGAGCTGCTCGGCCTTGCGTTTCTCTGTGTTGTAAAAACGGGAGCCTCTTAGGAGGTTGTTCAGCAGTGCATTTGTTAACGTTCCTGTTGCTGGGACAAATACCTAACATCCACAGTTCAGCGGCTCACAGGTTTGGGGGGTCAAGTCCATGGTCAGCTGACTCCAAGGCCGGAACATCATGGCGGAATGGATGCGATTAAGCTCAGCCACCACTGGAAATTAAGACACAGTAATAGACCTCAAGCCGAGAGACTGAGTCTGGCCAACAGCTCACTTCTACCAGTGCTGCCATCCTGAAGGTCCAGTGGGTGACCATCATGGGTCTGCACATGACATCTTCCAATAGGACATCCCGAAGGGTGATGGCGTTGGGCTGCCCACGCCTGCAGGCCACTGGCACTGGTCTGTGGACACTGAGAACTCAAGTGAAAAGTAGTTCAGAAGGGGACCCCTTGCACACTCCGGGGGCTGCTTCTTTCTGCAGGGTGCCCACTGGCTCATTTCTCCCCAAGAAAAAAAGCTTAGGCTGTTTTGTTCACCACCTGGGGGAAACCGCCTGGGTGTTTTCAACTCAGAGTCTGGGTGGCCTTCTCCTAAGCATGGCTGATAGCAAAGAGGGCCTGAATATATATTTTTTCTTTTTAGGACAGCTTTGCTGAGATATAACACACATGCACAATTCACCCATTCACAGCATTTAATTCAAAGTATATTTGTTTTGCCAGGCATGGTGATGCATGCCTGTAATCCCAGCACTCAGGAGCCTGAGGCAGGAAGATCGCTGTGAGTTCGAGACCAGCCTGGGCTACACAGTGAGTTCCAGGTCAGTCTCAACTACAGAGTGAGACCCTGTCTCAAAAAACCAAAAAAAAAAAATTTTTTTTGTATTTGTCTTGTTGTTGGTGTTGTTATTTTTCCAGTACCTGAGATCGAATCAATTCAAAGTATATTCACAGTTTGCAAGACCATCAGCACAACCACAGTCAATCCTGCAGCATGTTCAGCACCCTGAAAGGAAGCGCTGTACCCTTTAAACATCGTTGCGAGAGCCCCTCCCTCCCAGCCCTGGCAACCACGAATCTACTTTCTCTCCCTACCAACATATGAAGGAAAGGGGATGACCCCACTCTGGTCTTATGTGCGGGTGAACGCGGTGCTCTTGCGGCCTTCCCGCACTGTAGCGCGAGCCAGTGCTTCCGCTGTGAGGGCTGACTGCACTGCAGGGACTCGGCTCATTTCGGGGAATTAAATCGCTCCCTTCCATTCATTAGTTAATGAGCACTCGGGCCATTTCTGCTTTTGGCTGTTGTGACTAATGCTGCTATGAATATCTACGTACACGTTTTCAGTTCAATTCTGCTTGTCCCTTACAATCAGATTTCGGTGGAAACAACTAAGTACTGAGAACTTTAACTAGAATGGGAGAGAAAACATCTGTGTGTGTGTGTGTGTGTGTGTGTGTGTGTGTGTGTGTGTGTGTGCATTTGGGATTGAACCCAGGACCTTCACATTGAGCTACATCCCTAGCCCTTTTCAATTTTTTATTTTGAGACAGGGTCTCACGAAGTTATCCAAACTGGGCTCAAACCTGACAATCCTCCTGCCTCAGCCTCCCGGTGTGCGGGGATTACAGGCGTGCACAGCCATGCCCAGCTGACAGCATCGTTTAAGCGGATACAAATACAGAGAAAGACTGAAAGAAACCCAAATCCCTGTACTTGCATTCTTACTTGTCTGACTTGCGTTGAGTGGCCTCAACTCTTCAGCCCCGGAACTCCCAGAGACTGTGGAGGGCCGTGGCATTGTTCAGACTGCTGTCTCTCACCGTCTACACCCTGAGGAGACCCAGAAGGGAAAGTTTCTCAAGGCCTTGATCTAGTAAGAACTGGAATTCTGCGTCTTTGATTTATATTTAGCTATGGCCGCGAGGTCTTACCTCTCTCGCCTTGCTATGGGCCTTGGGCTATTGAGGGACCAATTTCCAGGCTGGCTCTAGCAAGCATTTCATGTACCTGGTATACACCAGACCATTCTGTCCTCGGTTCTGCCTTCAAAGTGTGGGAGCTCCTCTGACACCTACCGAGAAATCAAGGCAGATGGCCACACGCTGGGGGGTACCGAGCTGAGGTTGAGATCTGATCACTTTTCATCCCAAAGTCCCGGTTCTTAACTACTGTCCTGCATGACTGTCTGCAGTTTTCAAAATCCCTCTCCAATCTTTCCTAGTGGAGGGAGGTATGGATCTCGCTGATCTTTAACTTCTTTCATTCGTTGCTTAACTTAACCCTGATCTGATCTTAGCTCTCTTATCCCTGAAGCACCTCAGATCGTCCTCCTGGTCTTTCAAGGCCACCAGGACAGCCTGGTATCAAATGCCTGTGTCTGTCAGTGTCTCTGTCACTGTCGTCAGTGCTGGTTGCTGGAGCCAATGACAAGGGTGGGATCATTCTGTCCTTCGAGGTGTCTCTGCGTGTACAAAGCACTCCTATATCTCTCCTTCTGTGCCCACTATTTCCCTTCAGCGCTCTGCTATCAACCCTCAAATCTCCATAGAGAAGGGAGGAGGGTGTACAAATGGGACCTTCTTGCTGTGGAAACCCCAGCCCTCACCCAGTCCAGCCCCCACATCCCTGGCGCACAATCCTGCAGGCCAGCACCGCTGTGTGTGTGTGGGTTCAGCGTGACAGTCTCAGAAACCACACCAAACTCCAGGGCCGAGAGACCCCCTCCCATCTCCAGGCGCCACGAGAATGCTACAAGTTGAGACATTAAAAATCTTTCCTTCTTTCTAACATCGTGGTAGGAGTGACAGGGCTGTAGACATTTTCCTGGGGTGCACTGAGATCTTTCTTTGGGGTTCAGGATGTCACCAGCTCTTGTTAACATTCTACAGACATTGGAAAGTTAAGAGGAGGCTTTCTGTTGAGGTAGAAACAGTTCGCGCGCACACACGCGCTCGCTCACGCGGCGTGGACTTTGTGCTCAACACACACGCGTGCTGAATAGAGTTGCTTAATTGCGTTTTTGAGATGCATCTAAGCAAAACCAAGGTTAGCAATGAAAAATATAAAGTCTTTTCTCCGCAGACCTAAGATAAACGACTGGAGTGAGCCAGAACACGATGAGAAGGCATCTGACTAGGTTTTGGCGGAGGGTGGGCCATGAAAACGGCAGCTCCTTTCTTACCAGGTTCAAGTTGCTGACAGGGCTGCTTGCTCTGCCTGCCTCCGTCCGCCCGTTCCTGGTATGTGATTTGCAAAGGGTGAAAGAGAGAAACTTAATATGGAATCCTGGCCCTGGCACAGTATTGACAGCAGGTGCGGGAGCAGGGATGAGCCATTACCATTTTTGAGGCATAAGGAACCCTACTACAGGATCCTGTGCTCAGCCTCCAGGACTATGTGTTTTCCTGGGAAATCGCCCCACCACCTTTTATCTGGGAGTCCAGGTGGGGGCGCTCCAGGGGCTTGGCAGATATGGGGTTTGATGTGAGCATGGAGCTTGACGTACTGCATTGACTTGTTCAAGGTGGGCGCCTGACCCAAGCAGAGCTAGAGACCCAGTGACATGTTTACTGCGACAGACCCTCAGACAAGAAATGCACGCTTAACATGGGATGTGAACAGGGGAGACTGGGCGACTGGTGCTGTAGGCAGCCCTCTTGTCACCAGGAGGAGAGAGCCCATCTGAATAGGGAACCCACACAGTCAGAAGGGAACCAAGGAACGCCAAGAGGCAGGAGCAGGGAGCTGGTAGTATCGTTTGGGATCCTCAGTGAACTCTGTGTGGGTGGATGTAGAATTGCCCTTGGATTTTCTGGTCATGCAAGTCAGTGGTTTTGTTTAAATCAGTTTGGGTCATATTGGTGGTCGTGTGTGTTTGAAAATCCTGACTGACAGTGTATGCTGAGGGCATTTAGGAAGGGAAGAGAGCATTTAGCGTGCCCTTCCCCTCCAGGCCCTAGCAGCACAGTGAGACTAGTGTGGCTCTGAAATCATAATTAAACACAACTCAGCAACCGCTGTACTTCACGTATGAACCCAGTTTCACATGACCCAGAAGAGGAGGTGAGCAGCCAACGTTTTGGGTGTCCGGCTACAGAAGGCCTTATGCAGGGAGGCCTTTTGGGGTGCTGCACGGGGGTGCTACAAAGCAGAGACCACGAGCATTTCCACCCTGGTGCCCTCCCAAATCAATCCCATTGCTGTTCCAATCTGGCCTGGTGGGGCTTTAATTGCTTTGGATTGATTTTCGCCAGTGGTGCCTTCCAAACCCCTTGCCTGGGAACACAGAGAGATCAGTCACGCAGGGAAAGTCAGCAGGGTGTGCAGACAGTGTAATCTGTAAAACCAGCATTCCAAGTGTACCTGGGATCCAAGCCGCCATACTGGGTTTCCGGGACACTTCTGGTCAGGAAGAAGCCCGCAGTGACAATCATAGGAGCTGTCGCTGTGCCGTCGTGTGCTCATGACACACCAGCTCCATCCAGGCTCCTCGCGTGGTTCTGGGGTGCGCTCCACTTTGCAAACCTGGACGCAGAGCCCACTCAGCAAGTTATTGATCCTGCAGTCAAGGGCCTCAGTGGTATTCACGACAGACTGAAAACAGGGTCTCATTTCATCCTCACGGACACTGGCAGGAGCGCTGCAGGGCACCCACTGTACGGAGGAGAAGAGCCAGTAGTGCCCTGCCCAGCCGGGAAGGGGTGGGTCTGGGCTTTGGGCTCAGGGAAGGCCTGTCACACTCGCAGGTCCCTTTCCACGGGGTAAGAATCCTCCCCGCTTTGTGCTGCTCTCGGGATGCCCGAGGTGGGGTAATCTGCAGCGTGCAGATTTATTCTTTGCAGTTCCGGAGTCTGGGAAGTCCAGGGCCAGGAGGCTGCATCCAGCTGCATTCGGTGCAGAGAAGCACAAGGGTGACAGAGGGGCAGGTGGACGCACTCAGCTCCGGAGACACCCCCTCCCCTCGCACAGCGGAGGCAGCAGCGATGATCCCCACGGGAGAGCGTGGCTTTGGGACCAGCGTTCTCCCACCTCTCCACGCCGCTGTGCCTGCTGATTAAGTCTCTGCTCCCTGAGTGGAGCCGTGTGTCCAGCTCTGCACTGCCCAGTAGTCGTGACCGCTGCTCTGAGGACCAGCTCTGTCCGAACACGCACGGGGAGGCACGGGCAGTGCTGTGCATGGTCGTTCCCTCGTCTGTTACCCAGACCTGGCCACAGAGTCACCCGTGTGTGGAGGGTGGGTTAGACGCCTCTGCGCAGCCCAGGACAGGTCCAGACGAGCGGGTTCTGTTCAACCCCAGCCCCCTGTGCCATGGGGGCCACCATGCTTTGCGGTGCTGGGGACGGAGGGGCCTCGCCCTCACCCGAGAGTCCCAGCAACGGGTGTCACCGTGTCCCAAAGGCAGCTCTTGGCAGAAGCGAGCAGGGCCCAGGGGACACAGGCCTCACCCGTCTCCCACTCCACCAGGACGCAAACTCAGGTTTTGTGTTAGGTCTCAGAGATTGGTGTTGAACAAACTCTGGGGGATCCACTGGCTCGGATTCAGATCCTGACGTTCGAGGTGGCTCGCTAGTCAGAGACACAGATGTGTGGGTGACCACAAGTCCAATGCCCGCCGTAGCATCTGGTGCTGCAGAAGGTGCTGAGAACCCCGTTGCAGGGAACGCCTAACTCAGCTGAGGGCTTCGTTCACGTGAAATGTAAGGCGGAGAAGGTCAGTTTGGGCAGGCCTCGGCGGATGAACTGGAGTTCACAAACAGAAGGAGGACGGGCCCTCCAGGGGAAGG
>NW_022900935.1:775394-783762 GCF_012274545.1 Fukomys damarensis
GTTAGATGCCTCTGCGCAGCCCAGGACAGGTCCAGACGAGCGGGTTCTGTTCAACCCCAGCCCCCTGTGCCATGGGGGCCACCATGCTTTGCGGTGCTGGGGACGGAGGGGCCTCGCTCTCACCCGAGAGTCCCAGCAACGGGTGTCACCGTGTCCCAAAGGCAGCTCTTGGCGGAAGTGAGCAGGGCCCAGGGGACACAGGCCTCACCCGTCTCCCACTCCACCGGGACGCAAACTCAGGTTTTGTGTTAGGTCTCAGAGGTTGGTGTTGAACAAACTCTGGGGGATCCACTGGCTCGGATTCAGATCCTGACGTTCGAGGTGGCTCGCTAGTCAGAGACACAGATGTGTGGGTGACCACAAGTCCAATGCCCGCCGTAGCATCTGGTGCTGCGGAAGGTGCTGAGAACCCCGTTGCAGGGAACGCCTAACTCAGCTGAGGGCTTCGTTCACTTGAAATGTAAGGCGGAGAATGGAGGGTCAGTTTGGGCGTTAGTCAGAGACACAGATGTGTGGGTGACCACAAGTCCAATGCCCGCCGTAGCATCTGGTGCTGCAGAAGGTGCTGAGAACCCCGTTGCAGGGAACGCCTAACTCAGCTGAGGGCTTCGTTCACGTGAAATGTAAGGCGGAGAAGGTCAGTTTGGGCAGGCCTCGGCGGATGAACTGGAGTTCACAAACAGAAGGAGGACGGGCCCTCCAGGGGAAGGTTCCCGCAGAGCTGGTCCTGGTGCGGAGTGGGCACCGTGGAAACCTGAGTTTGCGTCCCAGTGGAGTGGGAGACATGTGAGGCCTGTGTCCCCTGGGCCCTGCCCTCTTCCTGTGCTTGGGACTCCGTCCCTTCATCCAGCCCGGAGCCGGTCAGGGGTGAGGGGAATGGGGGACTGGCTGAAGGAAGCTTGCCCGTGGGGATGCGCGAAGGGTGTCTCAGCCTAGCCTGTTCTCTGTCACTGCAGCAGAGGACCTAAGGCAGTAATCTGTATACTTTAGTATACTTTAACTAGAGCACTGTGATTCCTAAAGGACGGAGGACTGCAGTAACCCTCAACATAAACGTCCTCCTCCCCGTCCCTTGAAGCACCAGGGGTTGAACCCAAGGCCTTCACACCGAGCTGAGTCCCCGCGTCTTTGTTTGTTCTTTGAGACACTGTCTGGCAAAGTTGCCCAGCCTGGTCCCAGATTCATCCTCCTGCTTCAGCCTCCCAGGGAGCTGGAATTACAAGAATGGCGGTTTCCCTTCTCCTCCAGTGCCACCCTGGAGGCTCTGCCCTCAAGGCCCCCTCTAAACCTAATCACTCCCCAGAGGCTCTGCCTCTACGTGAATTAGGGATTTCGCTCCCAACACATGACCTTCGGGGGATGTTTGCGAACCCTGGCTGGGCAGAAAGCTGGGCAGGGCACAGCACTAACCCTCGAAGTTGCAACAGTGCAGGACCCAGGCAGCAGAGGAGCTTGGTGTTTTACCGCACACACCCGGCATCTGGAAACATCTAGCCAAGGAGGGGCTCAGAATTCAGATTGCCAGGGCCGTATGTGAGCCACACCACTTTCAGGCCCTCGGGTCCCCTCTGGCCCTCACTCTTGCCGTGTGCGAAATGGGCTGAGTATGGTGCCCAGCCAGCAAGGTGGTAGCGCTGTTGGGGGTGCGGCTGAGATACTGCTGTGCAGACTTAGCTGGCGCTGCGCTGGGCACGCCCAGGTAGTGCCTGTCAGACTGAGGGGCAGCCCCGAGCGTCAGTGCCTCAAGGAGACCCATTCGCCTGCACACGGACTGATGTACGCGGCAGGAAGCTGGCCGGGCCACACCGGATGCCAGTCTTAAGGTAGTGAGGGCAGGGGACCTTGTTCTCCACGCTTGCCCAAGGTCATGGTCACCTTTCTCAACACCAAACAGCACATCTGGAGGTGCTGAGGACAGACTTTTCCAGACACTGTAGGATGCAGCTCCTTCCCAGTATGAAAATAGATCGCCCTGGGACTGGAGCGGCTAATGAAGATGATAATTAGAATTGCTTATCAGGACCTGTCTTCTAAAGTTCATTTGTGCTTTTAATAGAATCTACAACACATCTGCTTAGCAGAGATGACAGATCTCCCTGATTTGGTGGATTTTAAAACAAGATCCTTCGCCCTCACTTCTGCTGGCCTCCTTCCTCCCCTGTCTCTCTCTGCCATCTGCCGCTGCGGTGGCCTCTCCCTGGGCAGGAACCTGGACATGGAGACCGGCAGATGGCCTTCCTGCTGGGGCAGATAAGGGCAGTGAGGTTGGGGATCAGGATGAGTCATAATCCAGGGTCTGATACCTTGTAGGAGGGCTGTGCGAGGATACAGGGCGATGGCCATGCAAGCCCAGAGGCGTAGACTACAGGGGCGCAGCCACCAGCCAAGGAATTCCAAGGGCTGCCAACTCCAAGGAGCTGGAAGAGGCCAGGAAGGGTTTTCCCCAGCACCTTCAGAGAGAGCGTGGCCCTGCCTACACCTGACTTCAGACTTCCACCCTCCAGAACTGCAGGAAAATACATTTCTGTTGCTCTCGGCCACCCTGGTTTTGGCCCTTGGTTACAGCAGCCCTCAGAAACCTTTCCTCGTCTATCATAGTTGCTGAGCTTGCCATGCCCTTTCACAGCACGGGGAAAAATACCCACAACTGCTGGGACAAAAAACACGGCGCATCCAACTTAAAGAAGGGGAAGTTGGTTTTGGCTCATGGTTTCTGTGGGTTTCGTCCCTGGTAAGCTGGCTCCAAGGGAGAAATGGCCTGGCTATAGGGTTCAGCAGAGGAAAACTGCTCAAACCATGAAGACCAGGAAGCAGAGAGGAAGAAGAGCTGGGGACAAGTATACATCCTTCCAGGTCAAACCCTCGGGGCCCAGCCTCCAAGCAGGCCCACCAGACCCCACTGGCAAAGGCAGCACCCACATGGGGCTGCCCACTGGCATATCCTGGGCCTTCTGTAGGCATTTTTCCTCCAGTCTAATGGTGTCTCAGGAGGAGCTAAGCGGAGCGACTCTCCTGGCTGCTTCTGGCCATGCTGTGAGCCGTGCCCAGCTCACCACCACCCCACACTGGGATGAGGCAGCCTTCCTCATCTCTGACTTCCCCATGCGGCCGCTTGATGAAGGCCTCTGTGTCCGGCCCCGCCAGCCAGTCGCCAATCCTGGTGAAGGGGACGTCACCTCCATGGCGCAAGGTCCTGTGTGGCAGGTGCCGTGGGCCCTGCCCTTGGGAGCCCTTCGCTCAGTGATGATGAGGTGACGGCTTGCCTGAGTGAACACACGGGACCTAAACCGGAAGCCAGCACCCTGGATTTCCCGGAGTGTGGCTGCAGCCCCTGCCTCCAGCCCTGAAGCTCCTGTTTCAGATCCATGCCCGTCTTCCTGTCTCTGGAGCTTGGCATGAAGTTGGCATGTGAGTTTGTTGAGGGACAATATAATACATTTCATTTTCAAATTGCTAAGCCCAGCGGGGCCGGAAGGTCCTCCTGGCCCTTTTCAAGACCTCAAGCCGGGCTCCAGGAGCATCCGGCCTCTGACCTGAGGCTCCAGGGGTGGAGTTATCTCTTCCTGGGCTGAGGGACAGTGTGGGCTGGGGCAGTTCAGGGGCTGGCGGGCTGCAGAACGTCGCTCTCCCGTGGAGTGGATGTGGACGGCAGGGGAGGAACGGAGAAGGAAGCGGAGAAGGACGCCCCTCCGGCCCCCACCGCAGACCCCGACCTGGCAGAGCCCTTCTTTGGAATCCCAGGTTCAGGCTCATTGCTCTCAGGCCCCCTCACTACGATACGTGACCAGGGCCTCTGCAGGTCCGGCCCAGTCCAGGGAGCAGAGAGAATCCTCGCTTCCTCCCCGATCACTGTGTCTGCCTTGAAGGCTCGTTGTTTTGTGAGATCCGTCACGGTGGGGAGATTCATTCTGCACAAGGCTGTCACTGGGCTGAGAGAGAAACGGGGCACAAAAGCTGTATTTGGCTGAGACCAGGGGAGCCAAATAGATGACTCCAAGTGTTCCAAACCCAGGACCTGACTCCTGCCTTGGCGTGGATGGCAGAGTTCCCACTGTGTGCCGGGAGTGTCCGTCCCCATCCTGGTCTCTATGAAGTGGGGAACCCTGAGCTCCCATCTCTCAAGGACCTCGGGAGGGTGAGAAGACAGGACGCACCGCTGTCCCTCAGCCAGCGTCAGGGGCCATGGTTTGTACGCTTCATGATCACAGCGGTCCCCCTACCACATGCCGTCACCAGGGGCCGACTTCATGTCTCTGAGGATGACAGGAGCATGCACCTATTGGGTGCCTATGCGGAGCCAGGCTCTGGGCTTTCTAACCCTCTCACGGGGATCGGTGGCACAGATGAGGAAACCAAGGCTCAGAGAACTGAAGCCATTTCTCCAAGGCAAAATAGACCTGGGATTTGAACTCAGGATTCCTGACCTGAGAGCAAAATCTTCACCCCTTGCAGGCGAGCTCTGCTTGCCGTGAAATCCTCGCCGTGGCCACCCTTCAGCAGGGCTCAATGGAGTCCTGCAGGCCCACACCCCGGGGCAGATGTTCAGTTTGGGAGAGCAGGGGGCTCTCCAGCTGTCGGCCTGGTCTCTGCAAGGCCTTCCAGAGATCGCAGTCACCTGGTCTACACAGTGTTTCTTCCTGTGTTCTTCAGCTTTTCCACCCCACCTCAAGGGTCTCAGGGTGGTGTTAACGGCAGTGAAACGGTGAGCAGGAAGCTGGCCTCCCTGTTACTGGTCCCTGCTGGCCTCTCGGGCTATGCCCATAGCGGGCACAGTATTTTTCCCCAGCCAGTCGGCAGGGTGCTGCTCGGGCCCCAGCCTGGCAGCAGAGCATCCTCTGGTCACTGCTCCAACATCCGTGGTGCCCCGTGGCCACCAGTCCCTGCCTGAGCCACGCCTCCCGTGTGTCCCTGAAATCCGCACTTGTCTTTGGGGCGGCCCGAGCCTGCAGAGCTCCAGGTTGCTCTCTCCACTCTCAGGGTGAGCTCACGCTCTCTCGTCGCCTCCCCTGTGCGAGCGCAATTCAGGGACAGGCACTGGACTCTGTATGGAACCTCGACACAGGCCTACTGCACGCTGCAGCACAGCACGGTGCTAATTGCAGGCTGCGCGTCAGAGACCAGTCGTTTCGTGAGTCATTAGGACGTGCGGCTGGCGCTGTATAATATCCGTGGGCCAGTTCTGTAATGTTTATATCTTCACCTGTGAGAGCATTTCCAATGAAGCAGAAGGCGACAGAGGCTGGTGGATGTCACAACCCCTAGAGAGTTTCTGCCTCGGTACTGAAAGGTCTTCTCCACATCTGAAGAGAGAGAGATGGGTCCTGGTGGGACTGGCGAGTGTCAAGGAGGCCTGGGTCTCTCTCTGCTTCCTGCTGATCTGGATTCGGAAGCGGGGTCGTGGGCGTGGTTGGAGTACTTGCTTCTGCGCGCCTGTGATCTGGCAGATTACAGCTTTGAGGTGAGGCTCCCTCCGCAGTGCAGTGGCTGCCAGGGGCAGGTTTAATGAGTGGACAGACCTGCTGGAAAAATCCAGTGCTTTTAGCAGCCTCCTTCCATGAGCGGCTGCTGGGCTGAGCCTCTCTCTGCTCTTGGCTGCCTTCTGACAGCCACCCAAATCCACCCCCACACTCCTCTGCACAAACCCCAAGGTGTCTGGGGGGAGGGAAAGAGGCAGGAGAAGCTTCGCAGACACCAGAAAGTGTCTGAGTGTTCCCCAGTGCTTCCTCGGTGGAGAAATCCCGCTATCTGTTCAGGGTTGAGCTCCTGGACTTTGACCCTCACGGGGGCTGCTGGGCAGATGTGTTGAGCGTCGGCCTCAGGGCTCAACCTGAGGAAATGCAGGCCTTGGAGTGAAGACAAATGCAGGTTGAGTCCCAGCCCTATAATATACTTGCTGTGTGTCTTTGATCAGATAGCTTACCTTCTCTGGTCCTCAGTTTCTTCATCTGTAGAATGGGGCTGATAGAGACTCCCTCCTGAGACATGACGGTGCTTAATGACATAAGAGCTTCATGTTTGGCACCGTAACTAGCCGGGAGCCGGCTCTCAATCCAGGGTGATTTCTAGGATGGCCACACAGGGGTGTCTGTCCCATGGGGCGGCATTGTGCTCAGTACCCCAAAAGTGAATCTTACTCCACACAGCCAGAGGTGATAGAAATCTAGCAGGCCCAACTCCCCTACCTGGGTCGCACAGCAAGCCGGGACATGTATTTGACATCTGGGGATGAAGAAAGAGGCCTGACCTTTCGTCCAGCCTGGGCTCACCTGCTCTGTTCCTGTCCTGCCCACCTGGTCTCCCGCCTGAGCCTGGGCATCCTTGGGAAGTCTGGGGCCCCGAGCCTGCACCCGCTGCCACATGTCACCTGCACCTGGTCATTCCCCACCGCGGCCGCCGGTCCTCACAGCACAGGCAGGTCCCTGCCAGGCCTGGAGAGCGTGGCCCTTCTTATCACCTCCCATTCCCAGACCCCACTGTGAGCCGCCTGTTGGAGGCAAGGGTTGGAAGGGAGGTTCGCTGCTGGGGAAGTGCTGCTCCCTACCACACATGGTCCGGTCAAGTGCTTTGCAGTGGGGAAGCCAGATGTGACGTGTTACCTCCGCAGGCCATGACAAGCCACTGCTGGTTACAGGTCTGCAGTGAGAGGTGAGGAACCTGAGCCACCTGCCCCCTGCCCAGCCCTGGAGTCAGAGTGGGCTCAAGTCCACGGGGGCGCCTAGGCTGATGTGGGGAGAGGGAAATAGGAGTTTTGCTACCAGCAAAAGGGGACACTGGACAGACAGTCTGGAAGCAGGCAAACACCCCAGCTCCTGAAGCCCTGTATCAGAAGCTATAATGGGGTTCAAACCTGCAGGACCAGGCCCTCAAACAGCCCTGCTTAGAAGGAACTATGGACTCCAAGGCTCCCTTGCTAGTCAGGAGGCATCTCTGGGTTTGTTTCCTTGTCTACGGATGGGGTGTAGTTACTGATTCTGAGGGCCGTTATGGAACAATGTGATCTGATGATAGAACTTTCTAGAACTTTCTGTCCAGTACAGTAGCCACTAGCTACGGGTATATATTGAGCACTTCAAACATGAGTGGCAAAACTGCAAACTGAATCTTTAATTTTATTTAATTTTAATGAATGTAATTGTAAGTAGTCCCGTGCGGGTAGCAGCAACCTTGTGCACAGGAATTGTGGGATATTTGACAGGATGATGACGTGAAATTGCTTTGTAAACTAAAGGACAAGAAAGAACTAGTCGTTTCGTGACTAAATTGGGAGCACTGTGAATGAGACCAGGTGTTGTGTGGATAAGTCTTGAAGATGCTCATAATCATTATGAGAGCTGATCTCAGGGAGAACTGAAACCCACTAAATGGACTTATTTGTGGACGTCTCTCGTTATGCCTGAAGAATTAACACAGTGAACCCGTGAAGACTCCCGGTAAGAAACTATTGCACACGTGGATGGATGGGTGGATGGATAAACAAAGAAACAAATAGCTAAATTAATATCAAGTACTAGTGAGTGCTATCAAGAAGAATGCGGAAGAGAAGAGGGACGGTGGCTCGGGGAGGTCCGTGGCAGCTAAGAGGAGGTTGAGGGAGTAAAGCCGCACTGAGATCAGAGGGACGAACAGAGAAAATGGAAGGTGGCTGGTGGGTCTGGAGCAGGATGTGCCAGGAGGCCGAGAGGGTCTGGGGTCACAGGTCGCCGTGGGCCCACCCTACCTTGGAAAGGTTCGGCTTCTTCTGGGTGAAAGGGGAAGTCAGTGGCAGGTTTTGGGAAGAGGAGGGATGGGATTTGACAGACGTTTGCATTGTGTTGAGAACGGACTCTAGGGAGGAAACAGAAAAAGGAGGCAAAGATGGAAATAGGCAGAGGCAGGAGGAAATTCAAAGAGGGTGCAACAGAAAGAGCTTGGGATTTCCACTAAGGACATGAAAAGTTTGCGCTGTCTATTAATGGTCCAAAACTTTGGACTTCGTGGGAGAGGTCAAGATGTGTCATTTAAATCTGGGAACCATCAGTACGAGGATGGGCTTTAAAGCCATGAAACCTGATAAGTGAGTGCAGATTAGAAAGAGGCCTAAAAACTGAGCTCTGGGGCCTCCCACACGTAGGTATCACAGAAGGAAGAGAACCAGCAAAGGCTACTGAAAGGGAGGAGCCAGTGCAGTAAGAGGAAAACCAGCAGAGGATGACATCCTCCCCGCCACCGAGCCCCCGAAATGACGTTTGTCAAGGGAGACGGCAGGCAGTGTTCGGTACGCCCAAGAGAATAAGATGGGGCTGGGAAACTGACCATGGGATTTAACAGTTTCCTCAGTGACCCTTACATTGTTTCCAAGGAACGGCCCTATGAACTGCAAACTGGTGAC
>NW_022900935.1:783781-809143 GCF_012274545.1 Fukomys damarensis
GCGGACGGATGGAGAGGTACCTTGACTTCATCTCTGACAGGAGCTGAGAGGCCCCAGACATCTGTATGCCACCACAAAAGCCTTTCAAGACCAACCCCCTGTCAGGCCATTGTCTCGATGTCCCTACAAGGCCGCAGGCAGTGGTAGGTGGCGCTTTTTCAGAGGTGGCTGGATCTAGAGTGTGTGATCCTGGGATTAGGGTGTGTGAGTCTCGGATCAGTCCACTGATTGGTTCGGCACTGCCCTAATCCCACTGCCTGGATAGAATATAAAAGGGACAGAAGGAAGCTGGGAATGTCCCTTGCCTGCTCTGTCCTGCCTGTTTACCGTGGGCTGTTTCTCCTCCGCCATGTGCCCCGCCGCCTCAGAGCCAGCCGACTGTGGACTGAAACCTCTGTGGACAGTAAGCCAAAGAAACCTTTCCTCCTCTTACTTGGGTGTTGGGCATTTTGTCTCAGCAATGAGAAAAGTAACTCAGACAGCCCCCTTCCTCTTCTCCCCGCATTTTAGATTCCACCCAGAAATGCTAGTGTGACCTACACATCGTATAGCACTCGACTCCTGACCTCCCTGGTTTGATCATTCTGCTTTGGATGATCTATAGTACTCTCAGTTGTTTTTTTTTTTTTTTTTTCCTCTTTTAAAGATTTTGAAAGGAAAGAAGAAGAAAATGTGGCGGGGGACTAGCTCGGAGATCCTAGATGTACTCAGTTTTGTATTTCTGTCTGCCAAACGGTTGCTTTGCCAAAGCGGATCTGCAAAGCCACCTCAGCCTCCCAGTGGCTCTCCTCCACACAAAAGCCATGTGAGGAGAGGCTCCGATATACTTGACAGTTTGCACACAGGGTTATGTAAATTGTTATTCACCTTATGGGTTTCGTTGGTCGCTGTTATCATTTGTTGGATGAGAGCGGAAGCAAGAAGTCTTGTCTTGCCTGCCTCACAGTATCTTTAATTTTTTTAAAGGCCTCTTTTGAATAAAGCAACCTCTCCCTCTCCTCCTGGGGAACATCACTGGATTTTTAAGAGGCACAAAGCTCAGCCAGCCTTCCTCCCCGGGGTGGGCTGGAGTCAGCTTTGCCAGGCTCCTGGGGTCGGTGGCCACACCCGCAGGAATCGTGGAGCCTTAGGTTGGTAACTTGAAACTACTGCTCATGAGAATATTTACACCACGGGTCAGGGCTGCCTTCCTCCAGGGCTGGGCGTTAAACCTTTTCCCACTCACCTCTGCCTGTTGCCCTTTGTGGCAGAAAAGGGAGCCTCTGAGATCTATCCAAAGCACTAGCCTTGCTTTCCCTAGTGTGACTGTCATGTAAGCAGGGGTACTGAGGCAGGGCATGGCCCTACAGCTCCCAGCCGCACCTCTTGCTGGAAGCTCCTCCCGGTGAGGCGGCTCAGCCAAGGAGAGGGAGAAGACAAACACCCAGATACACCCTCTGAGCGGACAGGATCGCAACACCTGACCAGACATCTCTCCTCATTAGGCTCTGCAGAGCCAAGAAACAATAGGTGAGGAGACGGCTTTATGGAACTGTCAGCGTTATGAGCAAACTGTGCCTGATCTGATCTCTGCAGCCACCGCCTCTGCTGTCACCTGTCCAGTTCCCCATCTCACGGAAGCTGCGTTGATTACAAGTACAAATGCAGCCTGCAGTCAGACGACACTAGGGGTGGCAGCGGCGGCGGCAGTGCGCTCGCGCGTTACAGGGGAGCCAGGGAGGCAGCTCCAGGCGGGTGATTAAATATGCCTTTGGTGACGCTTGGAAAGGCACACCTTGGCTTTGCAGGTAGAAAGCCGAGCTGACAGCCGTCTCGGGGGAAGTCGATACGGTTGTGTAGGGCTTTGCCTGGCAACAAGCAGAGGCCTAGAGCCAAACTGCAGTGGTCCGAGCCTCTGGCTGCCACTCGCTAGCTCTGTGGCCTTATTATGCGTCTTACTCTTTCTGTCTAAGTCTCCCTGTCTAATAAAAGGAACAATCATGATGGCCGTCCTAGAATACTGCGCTCGTACAGACTGGGGAACCATCCGGGCAGAATACTTAAAGCACAGCCTGTCAGGTGAGCTGTTGTCACTCGCCTCCAGACCTTCTTACAGAGAGGCATGTCTAGATTTGGAACAGCCCTGTCGGAGCCACTTAGGACACAAAGTCATCTATTCTCAGATGAACTAAAGAAAATAACTAAGCCTTTGGGCAAGTCGAGACCAGTTTCTGTTAGTCAGACCTCTGAGTTTCAGGCGAGACTCAGCCCCAACCTGTCTCGAGCCAAATAGGCTCGCAGTAATCACCGGTCTGGATCATTTAAAACACTGGCATTGCTCCTTCAGGTACGGTTGCATCCAGGAGTCAGGCAGTATCACCTGCACCCTCCTGCACCCTGTACTCTCCTGCATGCCACCAGCCTTGAGCCTTTGTTCCCCTTGCCTGTTGACCTCATTCTCTGCAGCCAGTGGCTCCTGCCTCCCTGTGCTGGCCACAGGTATCAACCTCTATTAAGGATCTCCAAGGAACAGAAAGCATATTTTCCAGAGGCTCCAGAAAGTCTCAGGGAGGACTCTGGCTGGTTCACCTTTGGCTGTGTGCCTGTCCAGATCCAAACACCGCTGACAGAGGGAAATGGTGGGAGGCAGATGTGTCACAGGTCAGTCCCTGCACAGAAAGGCAAGCTCATTGGGTGGCTCTGTTCAGCCCAGCCCAGCAGAGGGGGAAGGAGAAGTTCCCCCAATGTGGAGTTCGAGGCAAGGCACCTGGCACACATTCATCACGCGTTCACGAACATAGCAAAGGTTCCCGAAGCCGGGGACAGCCTAGATTCAAATCCCGGGTCCTCTGTTCCTCACCTTGATGCCCAGAACAAGGTTTTTTCTCTTCTCTGTGCTGCAGTTTTCTTATCCACAACACCTGCCTGACAATAGCACCTTCTGTATGAAGCTTTGGGGCCAAAAATAATGAGTTAATACTTATAATCTCTTAGAACCCCCCCCACTCCCCAGGTAGTTAAGAAATAATCAATGAAAGCTGTTGCTATCTGATATTCACAGTTATCCTACAAACACTTTAACTAATTCAGCAAATATTTTAACCATGTCCCACGCACCAGGACTGTGCTAGGTCGGGTGTCTGCATGGAGGAGTCTCCCCCTCCTGCAGGCCAGGAGAAATGGACATAAACAAATCATCACATAGTCACCACGGGATTTCTATTGCCTCGTGGACCAGAAGGCTGCCTTTTAAGTCAGGCCGACAACCTACAGGTGTGGTTTCAGATCCCAGCGGTGGCACGAATTGGCTGTGTGACCCAGGACAAAACCATTTCTTGTGTCAACTTCGACTTTCTTTCTTCTAAAATGGTACCGTAGTTGTTGATGGATTCTGACTCCAAAGGCCCTAGAGGCCGTTATCACCTCCCTCCCAGACCCAGGCTCAGAGAAGCACCAGCACCCCTGGGAACCAGGTGGTCCTCTGCGGCAGAGGCTGTCCCGCGCAGTGTAGGGCCCTTAAAATTCCCCTGGCCTCTGGGCACTAGATATCAAGGGGCATTTTGCTCCCATCCCCCTGGAGAATCACTGCACTAGAGGAATTCCTCTGGGGCTGCCCCTCTCCTGGGCCTCGGTTTCCCCACCTGTCAGTAAGTGGCTTGTCCCAAATGATGGAGAGTCACTGGGTTTTGCAAAGCAAGTTCCCCAGGCTCCAGATGTTACGGTGACAACCGGCCAAGTCCTACGTGGTGGGCTTGGACGGCAGGAGAAAGGACGGTGAGGCCTGCACCAGATGGAGGCCTGCAGAGCCCCCGCCCCTGCATCTTCCTGTTGGCTGCCATGTTTCCCCAGTTGCTCTGGAGGGGACAGGAGAGTCTCTTGAATATTAATGAACTTATAAGTGAGTTCATGGTTGGCAGTGATCTGATTCCTGGGGCCTGCGCTGGCCTCAGCTCCCCCAAGTGACTTCTTAGCCCTGGCTTCATGTTTCTGAGGCAACTTGTCCTGGTTTTCTTGAAAGCTGATCTTTCTGTGTCTTGATTTTGCAAAGAAAATGGCAGATTTTTCCTCTGTCTTTGCATCCCTAGCTGTGGGTCTGCCAAATGTAGGAAGAGTCCATGTTGTGGGCTCTTGACATTTGAACCCTGGAATCAAATAAAACACTGTTTCTGAAGCCAGGCTTGTTGGTGCAAGCCTGTAACCCCAGCACTAAGGAGGCTGAGTCAGGAGGATCGCTGTGAGTTTGAGATCAGCCTGGGCTACATAGTGAGCTGCAGGTCAGTCTCACTACATAGTGAGACCCTGTCTCAAACAACCAAAAGAAAAAAAAATAGGTTTCTGATTAAGTCCCAGCCATAGCTGTACCGGGTATTGACCTCGTGCTGGTCACCTGCTTCTCTGAGCCTCAGTTTCCTCATCCATGTAAAGCCTGAGGGAGTAAATGGAGTAATGGAGAACACGCCATTCTCATGGGGTTGGGGTTGGAATTACATGAATTAATAAATATAAAACACTTAAACATTCAGCATGGAATAGATACTCTGGTTTTATTATCAGTGGTTACAGATGATGGTTGAGAAGTCACATGACATTACTATCTCCAATGTTTTGTCGACTGCTCAGTGTTACATGCAGGAGTAAATAATTCGAAGATGTTATCAGCGTTATTCGTGTCACTTTGCCAGCCTTCCAGAGCAGAACAGCTGGTACAGTGTGTCGCTATCCCAGTCCATCAGCAAGAGGTGTGGTTTGCTGTGACTTCAGCCTCGGAGACAGATCTAAACAGGGACGATCGCTGGGGAAGGGAGCGCATTGGTTCAGGTTGATTTAAAGCTTCACCCTGGAAAATCCGCCCCTCGGAACTGGGCTCAGGGAAAGAGCCCCAGTGGAGATCAGCTGGACTCCAGAATCTGAAGGTTTAGAATGCAGCTCAGCGCGTGTGACTGTGAACAGAGGCAGACGCTCCCCACGGGCTGAGACACAGTTGGGTGGAGTTCATCACGCGCGTTATTTCAGTAAATCCCCACACCTCCGCGGTGGGGGGTGGGGGGCTGTTGCTAACCCCTTACTGTGAGTAGGAAATGGAGTCTCCAAAAGATTAAATCTCATGCCAGGAACCTCGCAGTGGGCTTCTCAGATCCCTGACCGCCACGGGTGAGTGAGTGCACGGCAGGTGAGGGCCTGAGCCGGCCCTGGGAGGAGGCTCTGTCACGTGCAAGGGGAGTCGAGGAGCCCGGAGGCAGCCATGACGTCCTGCACTCGGGGCGATGACGACCACACTAGCAACCGTGCAGGGCACTGTGCAAAATGCTTTACGTGCATTATGACGCCCATTTCACAGACAAGAAAGTCAAAGTGAGTCATCCTCAGGAATGTTTGCGGTCATCAGTGGAGCAGGGAGTTGGACCTAAGCGGTCTGGCTCCAGAGCTGTGCTGGTTACCATGGCTGCATGGAAATCCACCCATGGAGTGAGAGACTAAGAAAGTTAATATGCTACGAATTGTGTGGGCCAAGAGACTGGACAGGGCTGGAAGAGCTCTCTGTTCCCCTGTGTCTGAAATCTCAGCTGGGAGGTGCATAAGGCCAAGACCTGGGCTGCCAGACAGAAACGTTCGCTTCCAAGACAGTGACCTCCCTCATCTAACGTGGGCCGCCTGACTCCAGCACTGAGTCGGCTGGGACCTCCAGTCAAGCACCTGCCAATGCTTTCTCCTTGTGATCTGGACTTCTTAGAGCGTGAAAGCCAGGTTCTAAGCAGGAGGTTTCCAATCAAGCCAACGAGAAACTGCAGGCCTTGTATGAGCCAGGCTTGTGACTCATATGAAGTCATCTGTCCTCCACTGGTCAGAGCAGTCACAAAACTGCCCAGGTACGAGGGGCTGCGAAGATGATCTCTGCTGGGCTCCAAACCGTAAGACAAATCGTTGCCCTTGACTACATCCCAGTTAGTTCGGGGAAGACAGTGATGTGGAGGATTACAGGGCTGGGGTGCAGCTTGGCGGTGGAGAGTTTGCCTAGCATATGTAAGACCATGGCACCTAAAAAACCGAAACATTATGGTGCAGCGTGCCTGGTGCTCCTGAGGCCTCAGGAGCGCTGGTGCATGGAGCTCATTGTGGGAACAGGCGACAATGACACCCTCAGCCTAAGCGTTCTTTCCCACAGCTGGCCGTGCTGAGTTCTGGGGTGACCCAGCCTCTCAGCTGGGGTGGGCGGAACATTCCTGTGATAAGCGGGGTGTTTCCCGTGGTTCCAGAAAAGCCAGCAAAGTGACTCATCCGATAACCTCCCGGCAAACCGCCCCCTTGTCAAAACTGGTAGATGCGAAGAAGGTGGTAGCCAATGCCATCGTGTGAAGCGCAGGCTCAGAGGGGCAGAGCCTCTTTGCAAAGCTCTGAAAAAGTCTCTGAAGCTCTTAAGGAAGGGGACCTAGAGGGCAGGAACCCAATGCCGCACCATCGGTGCCATCTTGCCTTGATCTTCCATTTGTTTCCTTCTTCGTCCCCAGTGTTTATCCTGCACCCCGAGGGTGCCCTGGGGCACAGAGCAGAGCAGGTGTCTGCCTTTAGGAGCTGTAACGATTTCAGGGCACTGCAGGGTGGTTCTAGGTTTTAGGCCCTGGAGCCAGATCACCCAGAATCCAGTTCTCTTCCCATTTTGCCGGCTCAGAACTTGTTTCTTCATCGTTATGCTGGGGACAGTAATAGTATCTTTGGCACATATCTGTCTAAGTGAGATTTGGTTTGCAAATGCAGCTGCTGCAAGTGAGAGTGACGGCAACCTCCGCCTCCCCTCCGGGCCTTCTAAGCTCCTCTGGGGTGAGGTCCACACTGCCCCTCTTGCACGGCTCTCAGGGCCCTCTGAGCAGCATGTGGAGCTGGTGCAGTATAAATACCTGTTGAACATTTAGGGCTGAACAGCTCTGGACTTGCAGCGAGAGGCCCTCCCTTCCAGCTCCTCGCCCGCAGCAAACCTGCAATCTCCCTTAGCCTCAGCATCTTCCTCTTCGTAAGGGGACTGATCCATCTGAGGGCTGCGAGGACATGAAATCATGCATGAAAAACGCCTTGTGTGGGGCGACGCCCACTGTCGGCTTGGACGAGTGAGGGCTGCTGGTGGACTCAACACTTCCCCAGTCCAGAGCTTGCCCCGCAGGGTGAACGCACTTTGTTTGAAGCAGAGTGCTGTGACTTCAGCCTCGGAGACAGCCGAGATCCTAACAGGAACGATCGCTGAGGGAACGGAGCTCATTGGCTCAGGTTGGTTTAAAGCCTCTCTCTGTTTCTCTGAAAAATCATCCCACAGAACTGGGCTCAGGGAAAGAGCCCCAGTGGAGATCAGCTGGGCTCCAGAATCTGAAGGTTTAGAACGAAGCTCGGTATGTGTGGCTGTGACCAGAGGCAGACGCTCCCCACGGGCTGCGCATGGCTAAGACACAGCTGGGTGGAGTGAGTCCGTCGTGTGTCACAGGCTGGTGCCTTTTTGAAGGTCTTCTGGAGCAGAGCGCCTCAGACTTACCGTGTACGACAGCCACCTGGGGATCCTGCACCAGATGCAAAAGCTATGATTCCGTCACTCTGGAGGGGGCCCCGGATTCTGCCTTCTGGCCGGCTCAGATGTGAGCCACGTCACCGGTTTGGAGACCACCCTGGTAGGGAGCCGAAGGCTGGCCCATCCTCTCGCCTCACCCTGAAACGCTGTTCAGAGCTGAGCAGAGAATGCTGCGCTCTGAGAGCTGTCACAGGAGGAATCTGTTTCCCAGAGCTCCCCGCGGGTGGGGGAGTGCGCACATCCGCAGTCGGCAGGGACAGACCGGCAAGGAGCACCAAACTCCATTTAGTGCGCAACCTGAGGCAGTGCTCACCCAGGGAGCCGGCCAGGGAAGGAGGGCGCTGCTGTCCCCAGCAGACGCCGGGAGGGAGCCGTTATCGACCAGTATCCAGCCGTTCGGGGAGTCCTCTCTGCAAAACATTTGAACAAGAAATCAAGGATCAACAAAAACAGCATTGCCTCCAGTTCCCCCTCATCAACCTTGCAATGAGGATATAATCGTGGCCTCCTCACTCGCGTGAGCCAGGAGGCTGCGGAAAGACAGCCCTTCCGGTCTACGGCCCCTCTGTCCCACCCACGCCGCTTCCTCCCGGCCCGGAGAGCCAGGCGCCTCTGCCCGTGGGCCTTTGCCCCCCTGGGCTTCTTGCTCACCAAAAATGCTCGTTCCCTTCTCTCTCCCGCTGCCTTCAACACCCGCCCTCATTTAGGGGCCCCTTCGAGTGACCCCGCTGCCCCCAGGAAGGGTCCTCTGCTTCCTGCCGTCTAAGCCCAAGTCCCCCACACTCTCCCACGGATAGCTCCCTTCACAGAGGGGATCAAGCCGCAGTCCTGCGCGTGTGCACTTCGCTGCTTGTTTCCTGCCTGCCCGCCACACTAGCAGGCTGCGCGTTGTGTCTATTTTTCCCTGCTCTGGGCCCAGGGCTCAGCCCTTTGCCCTGGCAGTGCTCAAGGGTCCCCTCGCAGAGCGCAGCACCCTCAGCCATTTTTCTTGCCACGCTTTGCCACGCAGAATGCCCACCGGGCACTGGGGAACACGGAGTCTCTCAGCTGCAGGGCCTGGAGATCAGGGCCAGCTAGTGTGGAGATGAGTACGTGTGCTTACACTTAGCGTGTGGCTGGGTGTGGTGGTGCACACCTGTCATCCTAGCTCTCGGGAGGCTGAAGCAGGGGGGTTGCCACAGACTCAAGACCGACCTGAACTGGATTGTGAGACCCTGCCTCAAAACACCAAATACAAAAAGCAAGAAGCCCAGGTGCATGTGAGTGGTTGGGTGTATTTATTTATTTAAGACGGGGACTTTGTTTAGTAATATTAAGTATTAGGACAGGCACTTTGCTTGGTGCACTTTGGAATCCCCAACCTTAGGAGCGTGTCGGGTTCCTAAAAAGGGCTGGATTTGCACTATCACGGCCCACTGCCCGCAGAGGCGAGGCTCGAGATTGTTTACTTATTGCAATTAGCATAATGCTAGGTACTTGTAGGTGATCGGTTACTGCTCGTCCCTGTTTCTCCTCTTTCCGTGTTTCCTCGCCCTCCTTAACTACCAAAGACCCTTTAAACAATTATTTTACCCTTCACGAACCCAGTGTTTAAGAAAGACTTTGCCCCTGACGTGACTGGTGGCAGACTCTCTTCCTCCGTGCAGTCAGTGACGATGATGGGTGCAGTGGTCAGTGTGCCCCAAGACATTCCGGGGCCCCACCACAGGCCCAGATACCCACACAGTGCGGCCGGCTGCCAAGGAGGCCTCTGCGCTCCGGCCCTCGTCCCCACTGAGCTGGTAAAACTCCAGCCCCAAGCGAAGACACTTGCCCTTTCCAGTCCCTCTGCCTGTGTAGATGAACACAGGAGAAGTATTTATCAGAAGGAAGTAGTACCGATTTCCACCGGCGCCTTCTAAACTCGTGGAGGACGCAGCCCCTCCCTGACCCTTCCCCACCTCGAGGCTGCCATGAGGGACCCCAGTCTGGGGACCGTGGGCCCACAGTGTTCCCTAAGCCTCCGTGATCAAGAGGAGCCCCAAGGAGGCATTTTTCAGGGTGTAGCGCTCGGTCACTTCTCTCCTCTGCTCCCAGGAGCGAGCTTTCGGGCCTAATTGGAATGAAATGTATTGTTTCCGCCTGATTTCCTCTGTGCCCTGAATGCACTTTAGGGTCGGGATGGACTGACTTCTGCTGACCCTCTCCCTGTCCTTAGTTTCATCGCACTGTGCGTGAGTCTCTTTTCTGTACCGAAGGGAGTAAAGGCGCCTCACTGGCACTGGCCATAAAGAAAAAGGAAAGAAAAGCCACAGCGAATGACAGTGGCACCAGTGAGCCTGGCTGGGGACGGATGAGGACGGACGGGGAGCACAGTGTGGCACCCCATGGAGCAGTGGGTCGACCTCCAGCCCCGCGAGCGCCACCTCTCGAGCCCCAGGGGCTTCTCCGGCCTGTGCAGGCTCTCGGGGCCTTGGCCTCCACTTGCAGCCTGCTCCCCGCTGTCTCTGCCTGGTTGCCAGCCCCAGGGTCACAGTTGGAGTCCTCACCCCATCCTCCTGGACCCTCTGTTCAGGGAGCAACTCCAAAGGCCCAAGGCAGGGGAGTGGAAGCAGGGGACCCTGGAAGTCAGGAACGGGGTGCCCCGCCATCCCCCAGTGCTTATTATCTTCAAAGCACTTTCTAGCTGCCGAGTGAGTCATCCTCTGTTCGTGCACAGGAGCGGGTGATTCTAACCTGATTTAACCCGTCAGTTGTGGCTGTCTGCGTCGCTCATTAACTCAGCCACTCCCCGTGATCCCCGAAAACCACTGTCCTGTGGCAAAAATCGCATGATGTGTCAGTCAGGGTGGGACCGGAACCGCCACAGTAACAGAAGGCCCCAGAGCCTCCGTAGCTTTCAACAAGGGAGATTTACTGTCACTCCGTCCCATGCCTGTGCAGCGCAGTGATGGCTCTGTTCAGTGTCATCTGCATCCAGGACCCAGGACGATGGGCAGGCAGCCTCTCTCTGGGGTGCTGCTGGGGAGAAGGGAACAGGTGAATTACAGGCGGATCCAAGTAAGCGACTGCACCCCTGAAGGATCTTCTCGTTTCGTTGACCAGAGGAGGTCCCGCGACAAACCTGCCACGGGAGGGAATATCACCCTCCCCCAGGCAGCAGGGGCGAACACGTCTGAAAAACAAGTCTGGTGCTGCTGTGGTGTGGGTGTGTCACCTCCAAAACTGAGGTGCTGCCAGGGCGACGGGGGTGCCGCGGAGGTAAGGCTCCTCCCCTGTGGTTAAAGTGGCTGTGGGGACGAGGCCGGGACCCCGCTGCAGGGGCCGGTTCTCTCTGATCTTCCGCCTTCAGCCTCGTGAGGACGCAAGAAGGACCAGACTCTCGGGTCGCTCTTGATGGTGGCACCTTGACCTTGAGCTTCCCAGAGTGTAAAATGCTGAGAAATTTCCCAGCCTCGGGTAGTCGGATAGCAACACAAAGACAATCATGATGGCCTTAGACTTGATAACTGTGAAAGCAAACAAGCAAGCAAACCCAAAAGTTTAGAAATTCCGATGTATTCACTTAGTGCAATAATAGCACAAACCGTGAGGTGTTTGTTTATGTTGGGTTATGGGTGTTTGTGTTATGATTATGTTTTATGACTTACATGTAGGCTATACATTATAGATATATGGGAGGCTAAACAAAGCGAATAGATATATATGCATCAAATATGACACAAGAATTTATTTACAAAATAAAGACTGCGAACTTTGACAACAGATCTGGTTCAAAGCCCAGCTCTGTCCCTACTGACCTTGAGACTTGGGCTCTGCTGACCCCATCTGCTCCATGGGCATGGTCATGGGGGGGGAGTCCCTTGAGTTCACCCTGAGGCCCCTCAGAGTGGCTGGAAGGACCCCAGAGGATGGACAGTCGGTGAGATGGAAGCTGGTCAGGAGCTTGTCTAGGGTCCTGCCCGCTCCCAGCTCTCAGATGGGCACAGCCCGGGATGGATTAGTCCCGCCTAATTGGTGCCCAAAGCCAAGGAACCGCCTACAGGCTCAGGCCCCAGGGCCAGACAGGACGTCCTTGACCTCCCACCCAAGTGGAGAGATGTCCTGTCCTGATCCAGGCACCGGGAGATGAATCCTGGTGTCTGAAGCCAGCAGGGGGCAGCTGGGGAGCATGGAGTGGGCTGGGTTAGGGGAGCAGGTCAGGGCTGAGATGCAAGTGCCTTGCCCTGACCCTGCAGCCCTCCTGAAAGTCACTGCAGACAGTTGATGTCCCTGCCTGTGGCTTCTGGGTCTCTGTGCCTGAGGACAAGTCACATGTTGAGCCCGCCACTTGGAGAAGCCAGTGGTGACAGAGAGAATGCCTCCGGAGCAGCCTCGGGCCATGGGCAGTGAACACTTCGGCTCTCCCCCGCTCCACGGAGACAGCCTCCCCGATCACCTTGCCAGCAGTGACCTCTCCCTCACCCACCCTCCTTGACAGACCCCCCATGCTTCCCAGTACCAAATCCCAAATACTTGTCTCAGGGTCTACTCTGCAAGGGATCCCCAAACTAAGACAGCTTCCTGGGCTGGTGCTTGCCTAGAGGGTACTTGACACTGATGGTCCCCTAGGACAGAATTTCCCCCATGGGACAGCTCTCATTCTGCAGGGTCTGCCTACCTGCCTCTCCTCCTGCCTTAGTTCGAACCCAGATTTCTCCTGTACCACAGAGGGATAAACTGCAGCTCATCAACCAAACCCAGCCCAGTGCGCATTTTTACTCACCCTGCCAACCAAAACTGTATACATTTCTCAGTGGTTAAAAGAATAATAATATTTCGTGGCATGCACAATGTGTGCAGAATTCAAACCAGTGGCCATAAATAAAGTTTTATTGGGATGAGCCATGTCCCTTCATGTACAGGCTGCCTGGGGCTCTTCGAGGACTGCAGTAGCTGAGCTGAACAGCTGGGACAGAGAAGACACAGCCTTCTGTGCTCAGTGTCTGTGCTGTCTTCCCTGACGCAAGCTTTTCAACCTCTTTCCTAACACAGTAAAATTGACCACTCTCACAGGATCACAGCCACATTGGGAAAAAGAGGTACCTTGTCTGCTCAAGTCACAGATACTCCTCTTTAGGAGTTGTCTGGAGCTGTGTTTGGTCTCCCTGCTGGAAAGAGTTAGGTAGAAGCCCACGCTTTAGAATCCAAGCCCAGCGGGAGAAGCTTCCAGCAGGTTGCCATGGGAACCCCGAGGGGACTTCCAGAACTTGCCTACCGATCTCCTTTCCCAGCTCTGCAAGTTTGGGTTTGGGTAAGCGAATCCAGCTTGGTCAGCTGGAATGTTCTGGAAACAGGCTGATGTGGGCAGTTGAAATTCCCCTTTAATGGAAGATTGAGCACAAAATGCTTCCTGGCTCTTCCTTGGGGAAAGAGCTTTTGCTTACACGCAGAGCCCATTTTCCTGATGGAGAATTCTGTCCTGAAAATGCCATGGAATCTCCCAGAATTGCCTCCTGGACGCTTGTCCCCACAGGTGGGACATCGTCCTGCAGCAAAGTGTAGGGACACAGCGCAGACTCTGACACTCATGACACGCTCTCCAACGTGACATTTTCAGTTTCTGATACCAAGTGTGAATCTTTTGTTCCCTCTGCCTGCCTTCCAGCAGAAGCACAGAGCGCTCTCTAAGCAGCCTGCGGGTCAGCACTGCAAAGGGTCTGAGTGGGTGACACTGGGCCTTGCGGGGTGAGACCTTCGGACCCCACAGCAGGCACTGGTGGACTCGGGACAGGTGCCTGGGAATCTGTTCTGACTCCCTCATACCTCTCGGTGTATGCAGATTAGAAACCACCGGGTTAAATTGTGTGCATGAACATGGGAAATATCCGTGGAATACTATTAATGTTGAAAAAGGTAAAATAGCTATCCTAACGGATACCCAGAAAAGTCCATGTTGTTCTAGGTTTCTCTTAGGAAAGAAAGAAAAAGGAGTTAAATTTTATAAATGATTATACCTTTTTATTTTTACTTTTCCAACTTGTTTAAATTTTATGCAGTGAGCAAGTATTTCTTTGCCCATGAGAAAACAGCCTCTGAAGTGATTTCTATGCTGGGGTCTCAGGGAGTGGGACTGTGGCTGGGCTCGCGGTGTCTGTGCCCTTGGATCCGGCCCTGCCTGCCGGCTCGAGGTGGAGCTGCGGTGAGGCGTCAGGAGACAGTGACATCTGCCCCAGCCCTCCCTGCCCACGTCCGCCTGTGCCCTCCGTTTCCCGTGCAGGGTCTGGGAGCTGTCCAGATCCCTCGGGGGCACAGCCGAAGCGGAGTCCGGGTCTCAGCCGGGGAGCCCAGCCTAGCACCTGCAGTGAGCACTGATCTCCTGGAACTGCGGGGAGGAAACGCTCCTGACAAGTGAGGGCTCAGTCCCTGCCCAGGGCTCCCCTCAGGCCAGCCAGGCCCTTGGATGCCCCGATGTCCTCTCTGCACTGTCTTTGTGGGGAAAACAGACATCCGACTCGCAGAGGCCTGGCAGACCCTGCCCCAGGCCCTGGATCACCTGGCAGCCTGTAATCTGGGTCTAGTTCCCCAAACAGCTTCTGAAAGGCCCTCTCTCCCTGACCCTTCCACCACCAGGCCACAGGGGTCTCCTGCAGGCCCAGCCGACCGAGGGGCTGTGCCCGGGCCAAACCACGTGACTCACCTTGTATCGCCAGCACCCACACCCCAAAAAAGCTTCTGGACAGAAGGAGGAAAGGAGGGAGGGAGGGGAAGAAGGGACCTCCCAAGATTATCCCTCATGTTCCTTCCACAGACATTAGTGAGCACTTACTATGCGCCAGAATCCGCTCTGGGTGGAAGGGTTTAATGACGAAGTTGGAGCTGGGCCCGCTTTCATGAGCTCGCAGTCTACAGGAAGAAGCCGCAATAAGCAAATGATAATTTTTAAAAAAAGAAGAAAAAACAGAGCTGGTCTCTGATAAGAGCTGCACAGGAGAGGCAGAAGGGCCTGGTGTCTGATCAGGGAAGGGGCCGGAGCTTCCCTGGAGAAGCAAAACCCTCACTGAGCACCAAAGGTTGAGGGAGAGGAAGGGCGCACACTGACACCCCCACCCTCCCTTCCGCCTCGCTGACCTTAACTGACCCCCGATCCCTCCTGCTGCCTTTCCTGCCAGGGTGGGCAGGGAGCTGGGAAGGTACAGACCTGAAAAATTCCCTCCCTGCAGTGTCCAACATCAAAACCTGACACCCAGAAGCTAAAAGGGGTCAAAAGTCAAAGCAGGCAGAACTGCTTGATGCCCCCCAGCCTGTGTTTAGCATGCAGAGGAGCTGGAACAATCCCAGATACAGAAACCTCAGCCCGAGCGACAAGCCGGCTCTCGGTCTCCTCCGAAGCCGCGACACCAACCCCACTCACTGTGCGCAGAGGAAAGACACATCTGAAATGTTGATGTGGCAGCCGGAGCCCTGCCCCACACCCAGCCACAAAGGGAGGCGCTAAATAGTTCATCCGTGCCAATGGCCTTCTCCTGCAGGTTCAGCTCCGTGTCCCTAGGGCACAGGGCGCTGCCCCTCACCCTGAGCTTCAGCATCAGGAGAACCGGACTGGGAGCCTCTGGCCACAGCCTCCACCTCCCCGCCCCGCCGACAGACCCTTCAGCTGTGCCTCAGTCCCTGTTCTTGTACTTCTCAGAAACCTCTCTCCCCATGTCACCCCTAACCAGCAGCGCAGGGCCAAGAAAATGTCTTCATCGCTTTGTACCTGTTTCCAAAATGGGGAAACCATCTTCACCTGTCCTGTCTGAGGTCTCTGGGAAGGCTGCACTGTCAGGGATGGTCAGGGTGCAGGGCGTCCCAGGGTGAAGGGGCGTCCCAGGGCGAAGGGCGTCCCAGGGGACAGAAGACTGGCCTTTGCACGTGAGCCAAGGTGGCCCTCACTGTCCTAGCCCAGCTCCTCCTGCTCACCTCCCACCCGAGTTAGAGGTACCACTTCGGCCTGCGTGTGTGTGACCGTGCCGTCCCTAAGCGGCTGGCTTAGGCCTTGCTAGGCTTTGAACACAGGGTTCTCCATGTCTCTGTGGGCCCCACACCTGCATCCCGTGCGCACGCGGTGCTGACGGAGTTCCAAGCAGCCTTCTCCAGGGTCTGAGATGATCAGCCATGAGAAAAGCCACTGAGTGCATTCCGAGTCTGACTCCACAACTCTGTCCTGCACCCGGGGTAGGTCTGGCCCAGGATTGACTCAGTCAAGAGGCGCCACACCCGAGTCTGGGCCCCTGGGTGTCCCGGTGCCTCCCGCGGTCCAGCATCACCTGAGGCTGCATTTGGAAAGCTGGCACCATGATGATCCCTTGCCTTCCAGAGTAGGCGGCTGTAAGTGTGAGGATCTGGGTGTCCGTTTGCCTTTTTCTCTCCCTACCTCTAGTGACCTTTCCCATCTTTCCTGCCTCTTTGCCCCTAAACTGGGGCACCGTGCAGCCACAGAGTCTAGGCTGCGTTTGGCTCCTCTGTGCCGTCGACCCTGCCGTGGCTGGCATGCCGGGCACACACTCCAGGCTCCGGGTGACTCTGCCATCCAGGAAAGGCAGGCTGGCCCTAATTAGCATAAGCAACTTGCTTTCTTTGGCTGCGTCTGGAGCTGTCGCAGCCTAATGAGCAGATCTGCCAGCTCAGCAGGCGTCTGGCTAACACCGGCCCAAACCCACCCGTCTCAGCTGCTGAAGGCCCCACAGCCCAGACCTCGGCAGCTGTCCGCCTCAGGGCTCACCCTGGGAGCAGGGTGACGGTCAGGCAGGGCCGTGCCAGGACCTCGTCATCAGGGGTGCGGGGCCCAGCAGGGGGCTCATTTTCGAGGGGCAGGGCAGGACCTCCCACCCCAAGTCTCCTCAGCCCTGTGTCCTAGGCGTCCCGCAGAGATCCCGAGCTGCAGAGGCAGCCATTTTCTCCAGCATCAGGAGGCTGTGTCCCCTCCCTGGTCCAAGCCACCATGGCCTCAGGCCTGGACCACGGCCTCTCACTGCTCTGTCCCAGGAACAGAGTGAGAGCAGCCCAGGCACCCCCCCCCAAGACCAGAGAATCAAAGCAACCGCAGGATGAGGGGTGGGGACCACTTTGATCTAGGTGTCCGGAGGAATTTTCAGAGGAGGTGACATTTTAGCTAACAACTTGAATGACAAGGAAAAGTTGGCCAGGCAACAATCTGGAGAGAAGATGTTCCAGGACAGGGAACGGGGTATGCAAGTAAGCAGAGATGGCTTCTTTTAAAAGATAAAGAAGGCTGGTGTGCAAAGAACTTAGCAGGAGGCCGGGACGGGAGTGACCAGATGGGACAGATAAATGAGTTAATGAGTGAGTGATGAGGGCCTCTGGGGCTGGGGTGGCCGTGACCTTTCCGGGAGACATGGGAGTTCGCGTGTCCTCCGCCGCGGTGGAAAGGGTTCCCATGCAGTGGAAGGGAAGGCGGGACCCACAGAGAGGACGGGCAAGACGCGGGCAGGTTCCACAGCGCTCACATAGGGTGGCGCCCTGTGCTGTGGTATTATAAGTAACTGACCGTGAGTTCCATGTGAAGCACGAGGCACATCTGAGCTCCCACGACACGGGGTGCTATCAGCAGCCCATTTTATAGGAAGGAAAGCAAGGCCCAGAGAGGTTAAACCTGCCCCCCAAGGTGCAGACCTATGAGTGCTGGAGCCAGGTGTGGCTTCTGGTCATGGCGGAGAGAGTTTGCCTCCGCCCTTAATGAGAGGCCCAGAGGACCCACTTTTCTGCACGACTGGAAGCCCAGGTCCTGGCCAAAGGCTGTGTGTCTTCCCCTGGCAAAAACATATTCCTGGCACTGGGAGATTTCACTCACCAGACCCGGCCAGCTCTGCGGCTCTCCAGAGTGCTGCCTGTTCGTCTCCTGGAGATACCTGTCACTCACTCGTCTGGGTCGCATGTGCTTAAACCTCCTTCCTATGCTTTCAGAGGCCCTAATTGCTTTAAAGCAGAAGTTGGAAATGCAGGCTGCCAGTCTTCCCATCCTTCCTTGCAGCCAGGGGAACGGGCACGTGACCCAGTTTCCACCAATCAGGGGCGCTTTTCTCACCCTTAGCCTTGAATAGCCAGAGACCCAGGGAAGAGGCCAAAAGGACAAATCGAGATTCTGTTTCGGAAGACTCTGATGGCAGCAGGCGAGCGAGAGACCCTGCCCCTCACTGTGGGGCAGTGAGGACTGGCCAGAGGACTAGACCAGTGGCTGCACTGGGCACTGATTCTGATCTTACAGCCTCTGAGCTTGGCTCTCCCACCCCACAGGAGATAAGGGAACTGGTCAAACACATGTGCCTTTCTGCTTAAATTAGCTGGAATCAGATCCTGCTGCTTTGCCTCAGTACTGTGACGGTCCAGTCATTAGGTCTCGTTGGGTCAAAAAAGACGGAAGCTTGGGCTGCATCAAGCAGATTAAAGGGTGGCCTCAAATTCCCAGCAACAGACATGGAGCCGGACCTTTCTGAGGCCAAAGGGGAGACACTGGGAGCCACTTCTGAGTGTCCGAGGGGGTCCTGCTCCCCACTTCCCTGCCCATGACATTTCCTAGTGACCAAGTGGATCCTGACGGAGAAAGACAAGGACCTACTGTTCTTGGAAGGTATAAAACATGGCGGAAAGAGAAAAGTTTGGCTCTGATTCTGACTTTTCCAATTATTAGCCATCAACCTCTCTGAGGCTAAGTTTGGTCCTCAATAAAAAGGGGTGGGGTAGCAATTTAAATGCCTTCATCGGTGAGTACTAAACACCCAACTCCCACTGGCACAGGAAGTATGTACTTGAAGGTGTAGGTTGGCTTGATTCACAGCTCTGTCTCCTTTCTTGGTGGTTCTGGACGCTCTGCCCTCTTTGGTGTTAACCCTGTCCCCGAGCTGGAGGTCGGATAGCTGCTGAAGTTCCGGTCATCATATATGGTCACAGTCACATCAGAGAAATAGAAGATGTGCTTGCACACCAGGGGTGGGGACAGTTTTGCTAGAGCAGCTCACAGCAGCATCCCACTCCACCCATCTCACTGGGCCAAACTGGGTCACATGGTCACACCCCAGCCAATAGCTGTCACCAACAAACTACCATGTGCTGATTGGTTTAAACCTGACCTCCTGAACCAGTGACTGGCTAGGGTTATGGGATTATCACTATTGGTCTAAACTGGCGTTCTCAGATTTGTTCTCTGGGCCTCTTTACACTTAAAAATTAGAGAAGTCCCCAATCCACCTCTTTTAATGTGCGTTATGTTTATTAGTGTTACCACTGAACAACTAAAACTGCAAAAGATTGAGTATTCAAACACACTACACAGGTTGGCAAAAATAACGCAGTTTATGAATAATTGCTTTCTAATGAAAGAGCAGTGTGAAACGAGACACCTGGTTTTGCACTCTGTCGAATCCCTTAAAACGCAGCTCCCCAGCAGCCAGCAGGCTGCTTTGGAACAGTGTTCTGGTTGCAGCACATGGGGGCAGTCCAGCCTTCTGCAGATGCGCAGTTGGGAAAGGCTGGACCAGCAGTCCTCAGCCCACACTCCAACAACTGCTTTTGTAAACTAACCCTGGCTCAGCCCAGGGCCGGGGGAGCTTGGGAGGAGCCAAGAATCAGGACAAGACTCGGATCTGCTGAGGATGTCTCACAAGGTCAGAACGGGGCTCTGTTCTCAGGAGGGAGACAGTCCAGGACCCAGATCAGATCAAAGCATCCGGTGCCCACATCTGGCTAGCACATTGGAGCTGGAAATCGGATGTCATGTCATCAAGACGCAGGGAAGCAAGCCTTGGTGATCCGGAAAAAGGAGCAAACTCTGTCCCTCCAGCTTGCAGGGAACATCTGGAGCACTCGTTTAGGTATGCACACGCACACTCGTGCACACGCGTGTTCATACTCATACACGGATGCACCCATGCAGGAAGGCAGGAAGGTACACACTGGGCAGACAGTCCTGTGACAGACGGGGAGCACTGGCCCTGTGACATGGCTTCCAGAACAGGCCTTGCAGTCACAAGAGTCCCAGGAGGCAGTGACTTATACCTGGGTTCCTACTTGTACTGGCCCTGTATCCCTTGTAGTTCCAAGTAGTGGTCCTGTATCCCTGTCCCCATAGACTACCAGAATGTCCTAAAACTGCCAGTGTGTCAGCACCCTGATGACAATCCCAGGATTGCACCCTGTACCCACGGGTGGCACAGAAACCTTCCACTGACGGTGAGTGTTCGGACTAGGGGCTTGGGCGGTGGGTGGTACTCTGCTCTGGAGATCAGGAGATGCTGGTTCTAGTCCAGCTGTGCAGTTAATCACTGCCTTCCAGAGTCACTTCCTTCATCGTGTTTGTTCTTGGAGATCCCAGCAATCCCCATTTGTGCCTGAGAGCCATCATCAGTGGGGCCCTGAGCTGAGTGAAGGCCTCAGGGACTCAGCCACCTGTCCTGAGGTCACGGACTCAGATTGTTGTGCTAGGTCAGGTTCACAAGTAGGACCAGGGAGATAAGTTGCCTGCTGAGGGTCAGCACAACTGGGGACTTCGGTCTGTGGTCGTAACTGGTGGTGTGACCCCTCTCATCCCTGGGATCCCCTTGTAGAGCCCTCTTCCTGGGCGGCTCTAGCCTCTGGCCTGGCCCTAGCCAGGTATTTTGCAGGGGATGTATTTGCTGCCCACGGGAGCACCGTTAGCCAGGTTTTAAGGACTATGGGACTAGGCTGTGAGCAATGATCCGCGGTCCCAGGCTCAAGTTCCTTTTTGCCAAATGTGGAACTTGGAGGCAAAGGAGAGGAAACGATCCACCGAGCACCTGTGACACACCAGCCCTCTGCCGGACACTTGTCACCGTCCCTCAGCTTTCGACACATGTGGTCAGGAGCAGCCCCTCAAGCAAGTGGAAAGAGAAGGGCAGTACATCAGCCATGATGGTGAGGCTGCGACTGAATCTCTTCCCCCGCCCTCCTCTCCCTCTGGGTCTCTATAAAGTCCCCAGGCTGTCTTCAGTTACTTTTCTTGTTGCTGGGACAAAATACCTGATACCCAAAGTTGAAGGAGGAAAGGTTTACTTGGCTCACGGTTTGGAGAGTTTTCAGTCCATCATTGTTGGCTCCAGGCCAGGGTAGCACTGCTGAGGAGAAACAGTTCATGGGCAGAAGGTAGCAAAGCAACAAGGGACGACCACAGCTCTGTCTGCCCCTTGTGCCTTATCCAGGCTCCCTAGGGCAGGCAGCACTCACACCCTGAACCCTAGGGCCCTTGGTCCTAGCATTGCACCATGAATCAATCCCAGTGTCACACACTCTAGATCCATACACCTCTGAGAAATCCCCGCAAATGACCGCCTGAGGCTTGGGGTGGGGTCATCTAGACACAGGCCTTAACCCCAGGACACCACAGCAACCTTCGCTCCTGTGGGGGACATGGGGAGCCCACTCTGGAAGTGCCACCCGCATCCCACTCTGCTCTGTAACCGTTCTGTGACACTCTGTGTGGACGTGCTGAGCAGCAGGCACCACGGCCTGCGTCCTGCCCACCCCCGCCAGCCTCCGAGGAAAGCCTATCTTCCTGCGTTCTTCCTCCTCTGCCCTGGTCCAAGTCCATCAGAAAGTCTGGAGTGGCTGAGGACGCAGGGCTGGGTCACCTGCACGGCCCAGGGCTCGCTGCTCACCGCCTACCCTGAGGGCCACACGTTTGAGCCTCCCAGACTGGGGCCCAGGAAGAAAAGGGACGGCTCAAAGACTCAGGGCCAGCGTTCTGCCCGAAACTCAGAACTAACTGCTGCGTGGGAGCTGCCAGTCCTTGGAACCCTGCTGCAGCTCCCTGGGAGAAGCCCTGGACTGGTCTTCATGGGAAAGCAGGACAGCCCTAGGTCTGCATCGGGTTCTGCTGCCGTGCATGGCTGAAGTCAGTCTGTGCCTCTACTTCACCACCTGTAAAATAGCACAGGAGGGTCGCGTGCCCTGCAGAGACCTTAGGTCCCGGGCCTAGCCTGGCATAAGACATAAGAAAATAGATAGAAAACAGACAGTGGGTGGGACGGCCGAGTAACAGCTCTTCAGTGAGGTGGTCAGGGAGACCCTCCTGAGAGCTGGCTCCCAGCAGAGACCGAAACCATGAAGCCTGGGCACAGACGGGACAGGGAAAGAGGCAACCGGGCAGAAGGTGCAGCGTGTGACAAGGCCCTGCAGTGGGAGCAGCTTGGCTTGGTGGCAGGATGACAAGAAGGCCACCAGGGGTTGGTGAATGCAGTCAAACGTGGATAGGGATGCAGCTGAGGGTGGCAGAGGGCATCGCACAGGCGGTGTCATCCACGTCCCAGCTGGGAGCTCAGAGGTGAGGTGGAGGTCTCTGGGCAAGCGGCTCACACGGAGCGATCGGTTGTAAGTCTGGATGTTGGCGGAGAAAGGGAGTCAGGTGGTGGCAGGGAGGCCAGGAAGTGGCTACTGCAGTAGCCTGGGGGACAGATGACCGTGACTGGGACCAGGAAGGATGCAGGCGGGCTGGTGAGGAGCCACTGGCCTCGAGCCACACTTTGGAGGTGAAGCCAGCAGGACCTGCTAGTGGTGGCCCCACCCGAGTCACGCCCAAGAAGCTCCTGAGCACCCACCCAGGCCAAGGTCAGGTTGAAAGCCCTGCTAACCCCGTGTCCCCACAGCTGCCAATCTCGGGGGCAGCAAAGATTCTCTCTCCCAGAAGCCAGGGCTCAGGCACACCGAGTTACCAGGACACGAACCTGGAATCTCTGGGTGCCCCCGCTTCCGGGTGCCGTGAGCACCTGCAGCAACGGCAGCTCCTTTCTGATGATTAAACCGATCGAAGTCACTGCCACCGGACACCTTAGGGGGGCGGGGATCTGGCAGAGCTGAAGCCTGAGGTGACAGTTCATGCGTGCTGTGGGAATCATAGGCACTGGGCACAGGCGGGGACATCGGGCACACTTTGATGGACATACATCTTTTATAAGTCAAGGTAATCCCAAGTTCTGAGAACTGCCATTTTTAATCTTCCATGTTTTTTGGGGTTTTTTGTTTTTGTTTTTTTTGAGACAGGGTCTCACTATGTAGTTGAGACTGACCTGGAACTCACTATGTAGCCCAGGCTGGTCTCGCACTCCCAGCGATCCTCCTGCCTCAGCCTCCCAAGTGCTGGGATGACAGGCATGCGCCACCAGGCCCGGCCTTCTGTGTTATTTTTGAAGGGAGGCTAATGTGTGGGTAGAGCCAGAAACATACAGGACCTTTACCAGCTTTCCAGCCATTTGGGGAATGGCACCGTTAACCCACGTGAAGGCAGGGCAAGTTCTGGTACAAAGCTCACAGACAGGGCCACCCACCGGGAGCGGCGGATGGGGTCAGCCAGGGGCGCCGAGCAGGACCCACTTGGGCGTTAACTTGTGCTGGGTGTTTGCTTGTGTGCTGTGTAGGAAGCTGAGGCAGTTGTCCTTACGGTCCCATAAAGGAGAAGTAATCCTTCACGTGCTCCTCTCGCCCTCTCTTTTGCCTACCCAGTCTCTACCCTCACAGAGGACCCCAGGTATAGACAGGAAAAGCAAGGAAAGTGCTGACAGCATGCCATGCCGCTCGAATCACACAGACTCTAAGTGCTTCGTCCCACGGGGTGAGGAACGAGGCCGGGAAGTGGCAGGTTCTGAGCAGTGGCCCCAGGGCTGGTTGGGCAGCAGCCTCCAGCACCTGTTTCCCTTCTGTCCCGGCCCTTCTGGCGGCACTCAGGGCACCGCTCTCGTCTGCGTGGGTGCTGCTGCTCTGGCCGGAGCGGCCCGGGGGTGCACTGAGGCGCTCACAGGACGGAGGCCTCCCCAGTCTGCTTGCCAGCTGGGCACAGAGAGAAGAGAACGAGGCTGGGCTCTGCCTGGCTGCTTCACTGTGGCTACAGAGAGGGACGTCCGGGGCCACGACGTGGGCATCTACTGGCTGTGCCATTCTCTCCGCCATGCCTGGTACGGGCACTGTGAAAAGTCGCCTTGCTTTAAGATAAGCTTTACAGCATTCAAATAAAAACAAAGTTTAATTTAAAAATCACAATCCCATGACTCTAACATTAGCGAGTAACATTTCTGGAGTGCAGACTCTGATACTGTTCTGAGTGCTTTGTATGTATTACTCAATCCAACCGAGGCAGCAGCGTGTCTGCCCACGTGAAGCCACCCCAGAGGTCCGAGGCCAGGGCGGATCTGGCCAGCATCACTGCAGCCTGGGCCTTCTGGGAGGCTGGCTGGTCACTGAGCTGGTCACATGGGTGATTAGCTGGTTGGCTGGGTAGGCGGCACAGCGAGGTGGTTAGTGGCCCCGGCTGGAGTTTGCAGACCCAAGTTCCAGCCTCAGCTCAGCCGCTTCTCAAGCTGTGGAGCCTATTGTGGAAATGTCTCCCCCACACAATGTGCCCCCAGTTGTCCTGGTGCATAGAACGGCTCGAGAATCGGCCCCCTTCAGAGGACGGGGGTTGTGGGTCAGAGGAGATAGGCGCACATGAAAGCCGGCACACGGTGGCTGCTTCATAAACACTGCAGCGCTGAGTTCCGTCCGCTTCACTACCAAACTGCAAGCAGAGGGCCCTGGGCCAGAGCTGCCCCCACGCGTCTCTGCAGATGCGACGCGAGCTCCAGGTGCAGCACGGAGCACTGGATTCCTGGCCAGAGAAGCTGTTATAGAAACCTCTCCATCGGGTGCAGGTTGCTTTATTCCCCACAGGCTGGGGAAGGAGTGTTTTCCTTCACGTGCCGCTGCCCCAGAATGGCTGGCTGTTCTCCACAAAAATCCCTTCTGACTTGCTTTCCCCTCAGATTATAAATGGGACACCAGTCACAGTGGCTTGGGCTGGAGAAGAGATTCCCTACCCCTGAACTGCACAAAGATGACGCTGGGTGCAGTGACGCATGCCTGTGAGCCCAGTTACTGGGGAGGATGAGGCAGGAGGATCACAAGTCCGAGACCAGCCCAGCAACTCTGTGGGACTGTGGCTCAAAATAATATAAACAGGACTGAAGATGTATCTCCAGGGTAGGCCTCTTGCGTAGCATTCATAAAGCCTTGGGTTCGATCTTCAGTATCACAATCTATAGATAGATGGCTGGACCAAATACTTTGTGCAAATATTTCAGTAAAAATAACACAGCATGTGGAAGGAGCATTCTGTTCACTGCCCAGGGAGATTTGGCTGTAAAAAGCGCACAGTTCTGCCACTGATGTGATAGCCCTCTACTTTATCATTTCTTTTAACATTCTCTTTCTCTCCTGAACAGGATGACCATCCGAAGGTCACTTAGGACGACAGGGTAGATATTAGACAGTTGTTTCTACCCCTTGGCTTGGCTGGCTGTGACAGGAGCAGTGCATGCTGGGTAGCAAGGGAAAGTTAGCCTCAGATTCGAGCCATGGTACAGCTGGGGACTGGGGGAAAGCCACCTAGCATTGAGCAGGAGTCCATTATACAGTACAATCTTGTACTTTTTATCTCATATCATAAAAATGTGTAAAGCAGGCAAGTGTGTTAGCTTTGTCTCATCATAATGAGATACCTGGGCCGTTCGTGTACAGGGAGGAATGGTTGTTTGGGTTCTGGAGGGCCCAGCCCAAGAGCAAATGGCCCCGTAGCCTTGGGCATCCGGTGAGGGCCCCACATCATGGCAGGAGGGCGAGGTGGACGCACTGCTGACCTCATGACCCAGGAGGGAAAAAATAAAGAGGAAGAGAGCAGGATTCCATCATGCCCTTCAGAGCCCACCCAAGGCACCCAAGGATCCCCCAAAGGCTCCCCCAGCTCCCAGTGGGGCCACCCCAGGTACCACACCTGAACGCCAGGTCCTCTGGGGACTCTTATCCAGAATGTAGCTGCATGCTTATGTTTTCACTATCAC
>NW_022900935.1:809260-822661 GCF_012274545.1 Fukomys damarensis
TGTCCTGGTGCATAGAACGGCTCGAGAATCGGCCCCCTTCAGAGGACGGGGGTTGTGGGTCAGAGGAGATAGGCGCACATGAAAGCCGGCACACGGTGGCTGCTTCATAAACACTGCAGCGCTGAGTTCCGTCCGCTTCACTACCAAACTGCAAGCAGAGGGCCCTGGGCCAGAGCTGCCCCCACGCGTCTCTGCAGATGCGACGCGAGCTCCAGGTGCAGCACGGAGCACTGGATTCCTGGCCAGAGAAGCTGTTATAGAAACCTCTCCATCGGGTGCAGGTTGCTTTATTCCCCACAGGCTGGGGAAGGAGTGTTTTCCTTCACGTGCCGCTGCCCCAGAATGGCTGGCTGTTCTCCACAAAAATCCCTTCTGACTTGCTTTCCCCTCAGATTATAAATGGGACACCAGTCACAGTGGCTTGGGCTGGAGAAGAGATTCCCTACCCCTGAACTGCACAAAGATGACGCTGGGTGCAGTGACGCATGCCTGTGAGCCCAGTTACTGGGGAGGATGAGGCAGGAGGATCACAAGTCCGAGACCAGCCCAGCAACTCTGTGGGACTGTGGCTCAAAATAATATAAACAGGACTGAAGATGTATCTCCAGGGTAGGCCTCTTGCGTAGCATTCATAAAGCCTTGGGTTCGATCTTCAGTATCACAATCTATAGATAGATGGCTGGACCAAATACTTTGTGCAAATATTTCAGTAAAAATAACACAGCATGTGGAAGGAGCATTCTGTTCACTGCCCAGGGAGATTTGGCTGTAAAAAGCGCACAGTTCTGCCACTGATGTGATAGCCCTCTACTTTATCATTTCTTTTAACATTCTCTTTCTCTCCTGAACAGGATGACCATCCGAAGGTCACTTAGGACAACAGGGTAGATATTAGACAGTTGTTTCTACCCCTTGGCTTGGCTGGCTGTGACAGGAGCAGTGCATGCTGGGTAGCAAGGGAAAGTTAGCCTCAGATTCGAGCCATGGTACAGCTGGGGACTGGGGGAAAGCCACCTAGCATTGAGCAGGAGTCCATTATACAGTACAATCTTGTACTTTTTATCTCATATCATAAAAATGTGTAAAGCAGGCAAGTGTGTTAGCTTTGTCTCATCATAATGAGATACCTGGGCCGTTCGTGTACAGGGAGGAATGGTTGTTTGGGTTCTGGAGGGCCCAGCCCAAGAGCAAATGGCCCCGTAGCCTTGGGCATCCGGTGAGGGCCCCACATCATGGCAGGAGGGCGAGGTGGACGCACTGCTGACCTCATGACCCAGGAGGGAAAAAATAAAGAGGAAGAGAGCAGGATTCCATCATGCCCTTCAGAGCCCACCCAAGGCACCCAAGGATCCCCCAAAGGCTCCCCCAGCTCCCAGTGGGGCCACCCCAGGTACCACACCTGAACGCCAGGTCCTCTGGGGACTCTTATCCAGAATGTAGCTGCATGCTTATGTTTTCACTATCACGCAATATACCACGTGAATTCTGAAGAAAAGCACAAATGATCCGTTGAAATATGCAAGTGAGTTTTAAGATGAAAAATTATCATTTTCCACTCTCTTATTAGGGAAATTCATGTGTTTCTGGAGGATGAACCAGGACCCTGGATGCTTATTATTCTGGGCACATGGTAAAGGAACAATCCAAGCTGTCAATAGTTACAGAGGTTACCCTAAGCCTGGGGCCTGGAAACCTGGGCACAGTGGAAGTATTTGGTTCAACATTCACCTTATGGATTAGTTGGTTGGGTTTTTAGCAGGTCTTTTTTTTGGGGGGGCGGGTACTGGGGATCGAATTCAGTACCTTGCACTTGCCAGGCAGGTGTGGTGCTGCTGAGCCACATACCTGGCCCCTTTGGGGGGTCTTCTGAGACAGGATCGCACTATAACATTCAGGCTGGCCTTGAACTCACTATGTAGCCCAGGCTGGCCTCAAACTCACGTTGATTCTCCTGCCTCAGCCTCCCAAGCGCTGAGATTATAGGCGAGTGTCACCACGCTCAAGCCTACTTTGAGTTCTTAGAGATATCTAGACATCTCTAGCTGGTGCTAGGGATACAGAAAGGCAGACTGGAGCCACCTGCCTGGTGCAGATGCGGGCTCCATCACTCACCACAGTATCCTTGGGAAAGTTCAAGGTGATTCCTTGCATATCTCCAAGTTTCCTCTCCCACAAATGGACATAAAAGGAGTGTGTCTTTTCGTAGCTCTTTTCTTTTTCTTTTGCAGTACAAAAGGTCAAACTCAGGGGCTGGCACATGGGAGGCAGGCAGTCTAGCCCTAAACGACAGCCTTAGCCCAGCTTCATAGGACTCTGTGACCATGAAATGTACCACACATAGCTTGGTGCCGTGGCACTTGGCAAACTCCACGAGGCATGCAGATGGGGCACCCTTAATCCAAAAATTCAACATAAGAAGTGCTCCAAAATCTGAAACATTTTGAGCACCAATACACACTCGGCGTGGAAAGCTCTTCCCCTGACTCACGTGACAGGTCACCGTCAAATACAGACCCGTGCTGGCGTGGTGGCGCAGGCCTGAAGCCCCAGCAGCACTCTGAGAAGCTAAGTCAGGAGGATCTCAAGTTCAAGCCCGACGTGCACAATTTAGTGGCTTGGCAAGACCCCATCTCAAAACTGTAAAAGAGGGCTGGGGATGTAACTCAGCGGGAGGTCCTTGTGTTCAATCCTCAGTACCAGGAAACAAACAAAACGCAAAAAGCAGGCCTACTAACAATACCGCATGAAGGTATCCTCGGGCTGTGCATGTGCGATATGTAAGAAACACACGTGAATTTCTGTTTAGACTTGGTTCCCATCCCCAAGATGTCTCATTATGTGTATGCAGATATTACAAAGTCTGGGGAAAACTCCAAATTGTAAAGCATTTCTGAGCCCAAGCAGTTGGGGTAAGGGGTCCTCACCCACAGTTGCCACCCTCGTCAACCCCAGCAGCAGGTTGGGAAGTGGGGCTCTGAGATTTAAGTGCCTCCTCCAAGGTGGCACAGTGGCCAGGATCCCAGGGACTCGGCCCGTTCTCCCATGGAGCCCACGGTCCCGTCCTGCAGCAGCCCCTCAGCTACCTGCTTTCCCCGCAAATAAGTCCTAGCCGGAAAGTAATGGGCCGTGAAAACTAGAGTTCAGAAATGCCAGCCCCGGTCCGCCGCTTCTTGCCCGCCTTGCCAGCCCTCTTCTCTTGCCCAGTGGCTCCTCTGTAAGGCAGGTCAGACGAGCGCAGGCTGAGCGCCCCGGAGGTCCCGGACACGTTCCTGCTCTCTCACGCCTTGCGGAGCGCAGTGCCCCGTGTGCAGTCAGTGTTTCTCAGATGCACTCTGAATGAGTGCCTGGCCCCGGCTCAGTCCGGGTCAGTTGGGCCCCGTTTCCCAGGACAGCTCGGACGCTGCCACCAACGCTCATCGCTGGCCTTTGGTCACTCACAGGGGCCGACCGCACTCGACTCTGCTCAGTCACTGGGAAGGCCTCCGCCTGCAGGGCTGGCCCCAACCTTCCCTGGCGTGGGTGGCCGAGCCTCTTCCTGTCCCTCCTGGGATCCTGTTCTTGGATTTTGGTGGCTGTTGATTCAGCCTGGGCTTTCTCAGCCCCAGAGCGGATGAACAGCGGGGATTTCCTTGAGCGATGTGCTCAGCAGCCCTGGGGGCCCCACCCACTAGACGCAGCATCTGTCCCCCAGGGTGACAAGCGAGAAGAGGGGTGTGAGGTTGCTGCCTTGAGAAGTGCTTCCAAAGGAGCTTCCCCGGACAAGCACAGCGAGAAGCCTCAGTTCGAGCACAGGGCAGCTGGAAAGGAGGCTCCAAAGTCCCCAAACCCAGGAGCAGTGATGGGAACAGGGCCTGATAGCAGGTGTGGGGAGGGCTGGGGCACCCACGCCTAGCTCTGCCCAGATGTTGCCAGACTGATACTGTGCCACTTCTGTCCCATCTTGAGATTTTTTTTCCCCAGAGAAACCAGAAACCCTGTCTTATGTAACATCTCCCGATCCTGAAATGTTGACAACTACTGTGAATTGTTAAGAAACACTGTGGGGAAAACAAAATATGTCTGTGATCCCAGTGCGGTCTGCTAGCTGCTCGCTCGGCAGTCTTCGGGCCCAGGGAGATCCTAGGGCTCTGTGCTCAGCCTCTGAACCTGACAGACAGGCCCTGCCACGTGGGTCGCTTCAAGCCCCGCCTGAGTGCCAGTGCCAAGGAGTGGGGGCCTCAATCCCCACGTGAGGAAGAAGATGGGACATTCCCATGGGCAGGGGGTCAAAAGGCCTCCACCCGGCCCGAGGCTCAGGCTTCAACTTGCTCTGTGATGTGGGACGATCACTTACCCTGTCTGGGCTTCAGGCTCTTCAAATAATCGCAGAGAAAGAGGACAGAGGTTGGGTGTGCAGTCTCTCTGGTCCCAAGACTTAAAGGGGCACAGAGCCCCGACTGGTTTGCCCAGTGCTCAGCATGCATCCTTGTCCCCAGCCTCACCTGGGAAGCGGCAAGCTGCTGGACATCCACCTCCGGCATGTTTGTTTGTTTGCTTGCTTTTGTTTTTGAGACAGAGCCTTGCTATATAGTTCAGACTGGCTTTGAACTCACTATGTAGCCCAGGCTGGCTTTGAACCTTGGCAACCCTCCTGCCTCAGCCTCCCCAGCGCTGGCATTACTGGCATGCACTATCACACCCAGCATCAGGCATCCAGCTTTTCAGAGTGCAGAGTCTGGGTGGTCCCTGGTGGACTCTTGCTCTGCACAGTCAGGTGATTAGGTGCCTGAGGGTGGAGCCCCCATGTCACTGTAGGCCAGACCTGGGCTCCCACTGGCTCTGAGGGCACAGCTCTGGGCAGCAACACGGAGGACCCTGCCAAGAAGGGCCACAGCACATCAGGTGGGCAGGCTTGCATCCAGCTCAGCCAGAACCTCTGAGACAGCTCCCCTGGGCTCTGCCACCCGGGCCTCAGTGGGACTGAGCCGACGGGAGGGGTCTGGGAGACTGTGTGCCGACCCCTAGTCACATAGCCAGAGAAATGAGGCCGCAGCTGGGCCTGCCCTCTGTTACCCTAGCATCAAGACAAAGTGGGCCTCCAGACTCCCTGTCCAGTGCTCCTTCTAATCTACCATAGCTGAGCCTCCCTGCCACAGCACCAGTGAGACAGAACCGGCAAAGGAGTGGACAGAGCAGATTAGCATTGACTGTGCTGGGACGGCCAGGTGGGTCACCCACGGGAAACAAGCAACAGCTGGCTTGAGGGGCCACCACGTGCAGCCTCAGCACCCCTCTTGTCTTCTGTGTACCCGGCATTAAAATGGGTGTGCACAGTGACCACGCCCCAGCCAGGACAGAGGCCCCGAGCCGGGAGCAGGAAGCCTTTAACACTCTCCACTGCCAGTCACATGGCCACACCTGTAATCCCAGACACTCAGGAGGCTTAGGCAGGAGGATCACAAGGTCAGTCCAACCTGGACAGGTTAGTGACTCAGCGAGAACCCGTACCACAACAAGATTTACAAAGGCTGAGGATGTAGCTCAGTGGTGGAACACTTGCTTAGCATCTGTGAGGCACGGGTTTGGGTCCCCAGCACTACAAGCCCCTAAAGACCCTGCTCCTGCCTTCCATTTACAGGAGGGCTTGGGACCCAGCCCACCCAGCAGCCAGCATGGTTATCTTTCACCCCAGGAACCCTGTATATGCCCCATAGGGCCCCTAGTTTGGGAGAAATAGTCCAATTTGAAGTTCATTTTTTTTTTTCTGGCACCGGGGATTGTACCCAGGGCCATCACTACATCCTTAGCCTTTTTTCTTATTATTTTTTTTTAAATTTTGAGACAAGATTTTGCCAAGTCACTAAGTTGCCCATACTGGGCTGAAATGGAACCCTCCTGCCTCAGCCTCCCAGAGTGCTGCAATTACAGGTGTGCAGCACCATGTCCACTTCAAAGCTCACATCTTTGAATGCAGAAAGAGTGCAGCTTCTTTTCCATTTAGCAAAATACTTGTTCCCCTGTTTGTTTAAATAAGAAACTTGAGGGGAAAGACTCCAGACCTGCCTACAAAACTGTTCAGCAAATCCGCCTCCTGAAACAGGCCCAGAGATATGTAAAGGACGACTCCGAGAAAAGAAGGACATGGAACAAATCCTAACGGGCCCCATGGGGACCAGGGTCCTAAACCCCTAGGGCCCGCGGTTCCTTCCTGATGCCAGGGTGCAGCATGGGCTGCCTGGCTCCCTGGGCGTGGCCACACTGGGGGCTGCCACTCACGTGGCGGCTGGGGCCCTGGATGCTCTGCTGCAGAGGACAGCCCTGAGCCGCCCCAGCCGAGCAGGGTGCTGGGACACCAGGCAAGCTGGAGCGGTAACTACGGAGGGCCTGCCTGCGCGTGCAGACACAGGAGGCCCAGAGAGCGCGGGGAGCCAGAGGGAGGGAGGGACGTTATGTAACTGTGACGCCGCGGCCACTGAGAACTTGGCCTTGTCTTGCTCTGCTGCCTCCACCCACTCAGAAGGACGGGGAGCTGAGAGGGCCTCCCGCAGTGGCATCAGGGCCACCTAGAAGGCTGAGGCCCCACCTCTCGGCTTGGAATCCCGGAAGCCCGGGTGCGGCCTAGAGTCTGCCTTTCTCAGACTTGGCAGGAGTGCCGCCTGCCCGGCTGGCCAGGGGAACACACTTTGAGAAGCACTGCCCTAGGGCTTAGGGAAGTCGGTCTCCTTGGACCTGGGTTTGCTGTATATGCCTAGGCAAGTGTCTGAGCCTCCCTGAGCTTCCATTTTTCTCAGCAACCAAAAGGAGAAAGGCCAGCTTTGTCTCAAAGCAGCTCACCCCATCTCAGTGCAAAGAAGCCTAATTCCTGTTGTGAGCCTCAGAGATTTTCCTATGAAAGGCTCAGGCTCAGGCAACTGCTGGAACTCGTTCCTGCACCACGCACCAGGAGCTGAGGGGCTCTAGGAGAGGTGGGCCCTTTAAGTCTTAAAGGGACAGACCGGGCCAGCATCACTGACCACCTGGCCAGAATCTCAGAGCCCTTTACTCACCTGGTGGTCTGGAGCATCTTGGCTCCTAGGGAAGGTGGGTGGCAGCCCCAGGGATGAGGCACCGACTGTCTGGAGAGCGGTGCTCAGAGTCCCGTGTGTGCAGGTGATTCTGATTCTCAACTGAGCGCCCTGTTGGGCTGGGGGTGTCCTGGTGCTGGGGTCTGATGGCCTCTGTCTGCAGCAGGTGCCAGCTGCCCAGCGCTATGGGGCTACACAGCCCTTCCCAGCAGTGCCCCGGCTCCACACAGGGTGGTCGTGGCTGCGGCAGGTGCTCTTAGCCCCATGTACAGATGAAGCCTGACTTTCTGAGACGCGCGAAGCCAGTGCAGTAGGGAAGGGGCAGGACTCCAACCTGCGGGCCCTCGGGCTCTCCACGACTCTCCCAGGGTCAGCCCCTTGCATTCCCCTCATCCCTGTGGGTGGGAGACAAGGGGCAGTGAGGATGGATGTGGGCTGAGAGCCCAGGTCTTCCTAGTTCTGGGCCAGCGGGAAGGAGCTGAGGGGGGCTGGGACCCGCCTCAGGTCCTGGTGGTGTCACATGCTACGGTTTAGACAGGTGGCCCCTAAAGGCCCCTCTGTTTTGTTTGCTTGAGACAGACTCTCGCTGTCTATTTCAGCTGGTCTTACACTTGCCATGCGGCCCAGGCTGGCCTCGAACTTACAGCAATCCTCCTACCTTGGCCTCCCAAGTACTAGGATAATTGCATGTGCCACCACGCCCAGCTAAGAACAGTTTCTTGAGCCAGAACTGCCTGCATTTGAATCCTGGCTCAGCATTCTGCTAGCTGTGTGACCTAGGGTGACGCGCTTAACCTCTCTGTGCTTAGTTTCCTTGTCCATAAAGCAAGGATGGTATTAGTATTTATACAGTTGTTCTAGAGATTTTTAAATAGGCTAATGTGCATAAAGTGCTTTATTAATGTTACTGATAATCCTTCACAATAACGATCCTATCTGCAGTCACTGGTTAATTAAATGGCCACTTTTAAGTGAGCAGTTTTTAGTGGAGCACTTGGCACAGAGGAGGAAGTACTCAGCAAGTGGTGGCTATAATCTCTTCTTGGAACCTGGCCGGGCCTGGGACCCTGCGCCCTTTAAATCACACACAGGAAGAGGACATACAAGATATGCCTATGTGTAGATTTTTTTTTTTTAAATCATGGCTAGTTGAAGTCCTATAAGCCTCACTTATCTGTAAGTCAAGTTCTCTTCCCCTACGTGGGAAGTTTTCTGCCATTACTTCTGTGAACAGTCTTTTTATGTTGTCTGCACTGTCTCCTGTTTCTTCATTGACTCTGATCAGTCTTTTATGTTATTCTTTGCATCGTCTAGCAGCTACTGGATTGATCTCTCATGGGCCCTTACTATTTTTTAAAAAATTTTCTTTTCTTGGTCACCAATTGCAATCCTATCTTCTGTTAATATCTAAATCTTATGCTGATTAACTGCCCAGAGCCAAACCCCCAGGCTGAAGCCAAGCACAGAAACCCATGCTTGTGATCTCAGCACATAGGCTGACGCAGGAGGGATCCTTTGGTCTCCCTCAATCCCAGTATTCCTGTCTAGCATTTGAGGACAGGGTGGCTGGAGGCTGGAATCAACTGGAAATCACAGGCCCTGGGATGAAGAAATACTTAAGAAAAGTCGCCAGTGCCAAAGGTGGCAGCTGGGTACTTGTGTGAACCCTGCAGCCACATGAGTGACCTGAGTCCTACTATGTGCTGTGTGGCTGGGCTGGGACTTGACCTCTCCTTGTCTGTTTCCTTAGCTGTAAAATGGAGTGATAACCATGCAATTGCTTCACGGGGTTGTTGAGAGGACTAAACGGGCCTGGCACATAGTAATTGCTGCATCAATATTTGCTATTATAAGTTGTAGCATTTCACTGTTGCAGGTTTTCACTGTGAACAAGCAGAGACCTATTAACCTCCTGTGGAAATCTCCCTGCTTGAAGTGAGCTCCCCACAGGGGCTAAGGAGAGGCTGTGACATAGCTACAGAATAAGGAAGGACCTACTGAGGAAAGAAGGAAGGATCTAACTTGGGCTGGGCACAGTGGTGGGCTTGGGGGAGGCTGAAGCAGGAGAATCATTAGTTTGGGCCAGCAGTAGTGGGAAAAATGAGACCCTGTCTCAAAATTTAAAAACAGAATTTCTGGCCCAAGCCATTCTGCACAGCAGGGCAGCTGAGCTCTGTCCAAGTGCTTTACTGCCCCGTTTTGCCCAAGAATGGGGCTGAGCTTCTGCCTGCAGGGCAGGCCGCTTAGAAGCCCACGGAGGGGATCTGAATCTGTGCCGGGTCGTTTGGGGCCCTGGGAAGGCCGTCAAAGGGGGCTGGTAAGCCTGTGATAACCCCACAAAAGTCTCCAGCCTCGCTGGGACAGATGGCAAAGTAGACCTCTGGTAAAATCCCACATCCCCAAGGACAAAGTTCTAAACAAGTTTGGGAAAATCCCAATTTAACCCCCATACTGCACCTGTGCCCCAGAGTGAGTCCTGGGAAGGAGCAGAGCTCAGCACTGTCCCTACTGGTGGCCTCCACCACAAAGGCAGCCCAGGACTTGCCAGAGCACTTCGAAGTCACCCTGGAGACCCTGGACGTGGACCAGAATGCAGATCCCTGTGGACCTCACAGGAACACTTGTCTGGCTCGGAGACAGTGGGCTTGTCTCCGGCCCCCACCAGCATGCCCCTCTGTCCGGGTTTTGAGGTTCCGCCCTGCACCAGGCACAGTGCTGAGCAACCCAAGGAAACCTCTACCCAACAAGAGTTACCATGACCATTTCACTCCACTGACGGGGAAGCTGAGGCTGCTGGTGTGAAATCATTTGCCCACGATTGTCAGAGATGACATTTAAGTCTCAATCACTCTGCGTCTAGAGATTGTGTCCCCAGCCTCCTGGTGGGTGGCCTCCAGGATGGCCAAGGTGAGTCCTGCCTCCTGGTGTCCCCACCCTCTGGTGACATACTTCTCACGAAGAGGACAGGGAAGAGGTGACAAGGAGTCATTTCCAAAGCTAGATTTCACAAAGCCAGTGGCTGTTGTCCTGTACACACTGTCACTTGCTCTTTCTCAGAGCCCTCTTTGGGGACAAGCTGCCATCCAGCAGCTAAAGAGAAACTGAGGTCCCCAGTCCCACACCCAGGAGGAACAGACTCACCAGCAGGCGGGGCTGAGAGGAGGTTGTACCCCTGCTAGGCCTTGAGCTGACCGTGGGGCCAGGGAGGTCCTGATTGCAGCCTTGGAGAGTCTGTGAGCCACAGGCACCCAGGTGGGCCACACCTGGATTCCTGCCCCACAGAAACTATGGCACAACTAGCCCTTGTCATTTTCAGGCCTTAAATTCTGCAGCAATTTGTTACACAGCAATAGGTAACTAATACACTTCCTTTTAGTACTTGCAACAACCCACATAAACACACCCACACAGCCACCAAGAGGAAGAATAAAAAGACAGTGATGGAGCTAGAAGAGGCCTGTCACGCTGGCCCAGCCGGCCTCTCCCACTACTTTTCCAGTGAAAACACTTGAGGCTGACATCTGAAGTCAGCCCTCCAGGGTCACACAGCAGCCCAGCGCAGCCAAAGCCCCCAGACCCCCAGAAGTCTTGCCTGGAGCTCACAGGCACATTAGAAAACAGTGCATCCTTCGCTGGGATCAGAGGTTGCTGTTTTGTCTCGGCTGGAGGGATCTGGAGCTAGTACAGTCACATGTTAGCCAGAAGATCACAGTAAAAGATTTTCTGCAAGTATTAAAATCACAGCCAAGAAGAAAACACTTGAACAATTCCAGGGGGCTCAGATATCCAGCTCCAAGCTGATGCCAGATGGAATAGGATCTCTTAATATGACGTTTCTGGGTTTTGTTCCTCAAGCTAAATACACTTTGGGGTTTCTTCTGTGCTGTAAAGGAAGTTCCCCTGGGAACAAGGGGCCGCCGTGGATGGGACTTCATTGACCCCTGTGTCCCGGAGCAAGGCTGTGTTTTCTTTCGTGGCACTCTGTGAGCCTGAGGTCAGCCTCGGGGGACACCATGCGGCCACAGAGTTCAGAGGCAGGGGCCCCCGTTCCTCTCTGTCACCCCACACCTCAGCTTCCCACTATCGCCTCTTTGAACCAAGCGGCCACAAGGACGGGGGGGGGGTTCCCACCGCCTTTCCCGACCTCCCAACCCTCCCTCTGTGCCACTGCAGACGCCTGGCATGTGTGCCCGGAAGGGGACAGCGTGACCCCAGCCCAGCCCAGTTGTCTCCATCAGTTCCCAGCAAGAACTTCAAGGCAACAACAGCAGAGCACGAAGCCCATGCACGGGGAGTGCCTGTGCACAGCGCCCACTGAGATTTCACAGCTCGGACACCCAGAAACTGGCCCTGCTGTGGAGTCACCCCCAAGACCCAGCTGGGGCTACCCCTGCAGTGGAGAGTGAGCGTTGGCAGCCACCGGGGCAGACCAGGATGGTCGGGAAGCCCTGGAACGCTGAGATGGTGGCCTGATCCTCAGCGTGGGGAACATACCCGAGCGCACACACGTACAGCCAGGGCCCAACTTTGCTGAGTGAGGGGGAAGCAGAAATTCCCCAGGGCTGCGGCCTAGTGAGCCACCTGGATGGCTGAAATGCAGCTGGAAGTGTGTGTTTTGACTCCTGAGCGGGTGCGGGGGGCCAGTGGAGCTAACAGTCGGGTGAGCACAGTGGCTGACGGCTGGGCAGACACTTCCAGACTTGTCCGTTTTGTTAATCTTCCTTCTCCTCGTCCTCCTTTCCCTCCTTCTTAAAGCTCACAGTTGTCAACATTCCCAATTTAGACTTCACCTAAAAAATCCTATTCCCTGTAGCTACAAAAAGAAAGAGAGAGAGAGAGCATCTGGAAACACTAGGTCCACTTTCCTAGCACATGGCAGCTGCTGCCTCTCAGGGGCTGACTTCCTCTTTTCCACAGTCGCCACTGCTCCCCAGTGTCCCCACATCAAACCCACGTGACCAGGGTCACACCCTCACCCACAGGCTGCCTTGTGCCTCACCCCAGGGCTAAGGGGAGAGGACATGTGTGTCTACCAAGAGTGGGAGAAGAAAGACCCACGAGGAGTTCCACACGTCACAAAACACGAGGCAAATGTGTTTGTGGAAGTGAGACGTTGTCCTGAGTGTTCACATGAGTGCCCTCAGAGGCATGGCACAGTGATCCCTGTCCCTGGGTGGGTCCCCTCAGACATCTCAGACAGACCCCAGGACCAGATGTCTCCGGGACCCAGGGTCCGGCAAGGGTGGTCCCAGCCTGCAGGCTGATCTTTCTCCTGCTTGGTTGTGCCTCCCACCCCAGAAAAGGCAGAGGACTGGGGGATTCCCAGCACCTCCTGCGGCCAGATGTGTAGTCAGTTTCCTTTTTCCTGGCCAGTGCAGACATTCACCGGGGTGCATCTTTTTCCTCCACAGGGGGGCACTTGTTATTCCTGTGTGACCTCCACCAAGGGTGCCCGGGGCTCCCAGTCAGGCAGGGAGAGAGGTCCAGTTTCACAGCCATTGGGAAGGTGAGGAGGCTGCAGGGCACAAGCTGTGACAGCGGAGGCCAGGCCACTGTGGCTGCTGGGGGATGGGGCTTCCCGCCCACCATCAGACTTGGGGGTAAGTAATTTGGTTCCCACAGCCTGTTAAGAGCCATGTGCCAGCAAGCAAGAGATTCCCACAGCTCAGGCCTGGGCCAGTGGGAGCCCCAGGTTCCAGCACAAGGCCTGGGGAGTGTGGGGTGCATGCTGCCAGATGGGACCCTGGGGACTCACTGAGCGTTTGTGACTCTCAGCCAGCTGTGTACCCTTGGCTCCCTGGAGTCTACAGTGGGGGGAAACCAGACCTGCCTCCTGGGGCTGGAGGGAGATAATTAGTCCTTCCAAAGAGCGGGTAATCCCCAGATCAAAGGGGCCCCAAGCTGCAGCGCACATTACGGGACACTGCCAGCCGCTGGAACACCCACTCCCGGGGACCTCCAAGGAGCCTTGTCCTGCCCTGCGTGTTTGCCTAAGTGACTGCCCTCACCCCCACTACCGGTCCAGGCCCTGCCCTGCCGTGGGAATCGGCTCTCCTACACACGCCTGCGGCCCCGCTGAGGGACAGAGTGGGAATACTGCTGCCCCGTTTTACAGAGGCGGACACTGAGGCCTGGGATGTGAGGTAAGGTCACAGTCACCCCGAAGGCATGCAGGTCAGAGGGAAGCAGGGGAGGAGCGGTTCCAGGGAGCTACCCTCTCCCTACTGGCTTCTCCTGCCCTCTGCTGGCAGGCGCGAGATCCAGGGCTGACCCAGGGTACCGGAGAGCAAACAGACTCCGCAGGCGGGCGGGCCAGGGAGGGGCCCGCAGCCTTTTTCTCTGATCCCACTCACGTAGG
>NW_022900935.1:823323-865861 GCF_012274545.1 Fukomys damarensis
GGCGCGCGCGGAGCCCCGGCGCCGGGCCGGGGCAGGGGGAGTGGCGTGGGACGCGGAGTTAGTTCTTCGCTATGCACCGGAGGTGTCAGGGCCCGGGGCTCAGGGGTTGTCTGGAGCGAGCTCCCCGAGAACCGTGAAGGAAGTGATCAAGGCCACCCCTGCCAGAGTCATGCGACTCAGAGACCCGGCTCCAACTGCACCCTGCGCTGCGGAGGGAAAGGAGCTGGCCCGGTGCTATGTTGGGGCTGCTCAGTGAGGCCGCGCCTGTACCTAGGAGAGCGCTCCTGTCTGTCCCCCAAGCGGTCGCATTTTAGAGAGACTGGGGTTTGCTGCGTTTCTGGTCCACTTGAACCCGAGCAGTGCAGAAGGAGACGGACAGCGCAGTGATCCAGTTACGTGTCTCTGGCCAGGCTGCCCCAAGTAAGGAGCTGTGTTTTACTTGAAAATGTTCCCAGGGGTGCTCCCAGTCCATCCCGTTCCGTCTCGGCTGCCTCCCTCTCCCAAATTAGGTCATTAGCAGATGAGGGGGGCAGGAACCCCCTAGATCCGCTCATCCCTGGGTAGGAAATAAGTAAATGAAAGGCCGAGGGCTTTTCTGAGAAGGATCTGTCATCAGTTTGAAATTCTGGGTACTTTTTCCAGGAAAAATGTGGTGGGGGGGGTCATAGTTATTTATTACATATTATAAACCTACCATGTTTAAAGTAATTTTCTATTAATTTTCATGCAGTCTCCTGAAAATCTTTTTTTTTTTTTAATGATTTGTTTGTTTAGAGACAGGAGCTTGCTTAAATTGCCCAAGGTGTATTTGAAGTCCTGATCCTCCTGCCTCAGCCTCCCAGAGACCTGGCCTCACAGGGATGCACCACACACCCGACAGTCTTCTGAAAATCTTATCACTGCTGTGGGAATGACGCTGTTCTGTCCCTCTCCCTGGGGACAGAAAAGCCCTGGGGTTGAAGGACTGGAGTAGGTTTCCAGTCTAAGTCTTGGTGCTGGAATTTTGAGTTTTGTTGTTGAACTACAAAACTTCAGCCCTACAGTCTCACTCCCAGGTAGTGAGCTTACCAGTTGGGCAACCCGGGCTTATTTGTCTAATAATTCTTTCTGGTGATAAAGAGCCAGCATCGAGGACTCCCGATTCTCTGGAGACGGAATGCCAGCATTCCTCTTTCCCCGAGGCAGGTGTTTTAGTGTCCCACCTGCTGCCCAGTTGCACAGAGGAAATAGTTAGATGCCAAGACAGGTGGATGTAAAGCAGCCCTTTGCTGTAAGCAGTTGGGAGAGTTTGGGCAAGTCGCCTCGTGTCTTTGTTACTCAGTTTGACCTTCTATAGAGAGGAAATGATGCTAGAAGGAGCTAAGGCTGTGATCACTCAAAAGGCAGGGTGTGAAGCCCTCGGCTTCTTTCCCTGGGCCCTCCCTGGATCAGTGCGGACCCAGTCTCTCATTAGGTTGTGATGCTGTCTGCCTCATCTCCGCCCTCCTGAGCTATGTCAGGATGACTTTTGCCCCATCTGTAAAATGTTCCAGTGATCCCGGCTGAGTTGTGTGAGCGGAAGTTGTTATTATGTAAACTCGTGTGGAAGATGGCGGGGTGGAGATAGCGCTGTTTACTTTGTGTCTAGAGAGGCTTCATTTGTGTGTTCATGGTAACAATACCCTAATACCCTGATGTAGCTGAGAAACGCCTGCCACTTAGGTCTGGGGCAGGTTGTTTTCCACTAACAAGCCATTATGGATGTCCCTGTAGGTGACACACTCTGGGGATGCCTTTCCCAGTTTACAGGTGGCTAGAATCCAGGCAGGAACGTTTCACTGTTTTTCTAATCCATTCACTACCCTTCATCCGTTTGTGTCTCAGTTTTGTGGTGCTAAGCGTTGAACTCAGGGCCTCGCACACACTCCACACGTGGGAACGCTTGTGCCTAGAACCGCAAGCTGAAATTATTGCAGAAATAAACATTTCATTCCCATTTCCCTCCAGGAGGAAAACCTCTCATCGAAGCCAGTGGTTGGAGAAGCCACTTATGGTGGCGGCACTGCTTCTGGTCCACAGGGAGCTGGGGATGTAGCTGGGGGTAAAGCACTCGCTTGCTGACACAGTGATGCTCCCTAGAACTTTGTCCCTGAACCTTAAGGAGTTCAGGATGGAAACCGGCATTCCCCGTGGTGGGGCGGAGGCCTGGGCACCTTGACATGGGTTGCTCAGGTCCCTCCAGGTGACAGGCCCCAGGGTGGGTGGACCAGGGGTTCCTTCTGCTTCCGCTGCTGCACCGGTTCTGTTTGACGCTGGGATACTCCACAACCATGTTTCCCTGTTGGCACTGTCTGAGGGTCCCGCCGTCCCCGAGCTGCCCCCCACCCGCTCCTCGAATCGAGTTCTTTGGGCTGTTGCGTCTGTTCATTCGGCCACACTTAATGGGCTTCTGCTCCAGGCCGGGCGCTGTTGTAGCTCCCGGGGATGCAGCACCAATATGACTGTAGCTCTGTTTCCACCGAGCTTCTGGGGTGGGTGGGGGGGTTCCCACAGGCAGATGTGCCCTGGGTGGCCCAGGATCAGACAGAGCTGCTGGGTGCCAAGTTCCTAAGGCGAGGCTAACACCTGTCAACTAAAGGAACCAAGTCGTTTCTGTAGAGGCGGTGCGGAGTTAGTACCCTTGTAGACCTACCCTTGTAGACCGCTGGCTTCTCCCCTGATACCTGAAGCGTCTGACCTAGCTAGGTTACCTCAGCAGTATTTATTATTATCCTGCTATTATTTGTGATCTTCCCCATCCTCCCTACATCAAACCCATGCAGCCACCAGGGAGCTGAAGTTGCTTTTGTGTCCTGGCTCCTAGCACCTGAGGGCCTGTCATGGTACTAACTCTGTAGTAGATTCTTAAGGAGTCCTCCCAACCACCGAGAGGGGACAGGTGCTTACTAGTCCCATCTACAGATAAGAAAACGTGTGCTCAGGAAAGTTGAGGAACTCGCCCAGGGTCACACAGCCAGTGGATGTCACAGCCAAGAATTTACCCCAGAAGGAGGCCTGCTGGGGCTGCCCGAAAGGCCTTGCATGGTTTTTAAGGACGTAGACTCCGCCTTAAGCCTGGCCCCCCTCCCCACCTTAAAGCAATAGCTGTGTCCTTTCTTGACATTCCCTGTGTTAAGCAAAGCCAGCACTGGCTTATCTTTGGGTGGGAGTAATTTCAGCAGGATGTCTTTCTGTTTCCCTCTCTGGAGAGGACTTCTGCTAGGGTGGGGATACTGGTGAAATCTCTGCTCCGGGGATTAAGGGTGTTGCTGGGAAACTCCACCCACCGGGAGGAGCTGAGGGGTTTGCTGTGAGCATCTCCAGACTTAGGGCTGGGAGGGGTGTTGGGGGTGTGGTTCTCCTGAGGATCGGAAATGAACACCACTGCTCCAATGGGTTTCCCTAGGGAACCACACACACACACACACACACACACACGCACGCACGCACGCACGCACGCACGCACACACACGCACACTCTGCTGGCCACCCTGCGTCCTGAGTTCCTGCTTGGTGCAAAGGACTGAGCTTTATCCTTCAGTCGGGGCAGGTGGCACACCAGCTGGGACCGTTTGGGGATCACACCACCAGCTGAAATTCATCAGCTCCGCCTTTCACTAGCTGAGTATCCCCCAAACGGATTGCTTAGGCTCAGTTTACCTTTCTGTAATGTGTCGCCCACCTGACAGGTGCTGGAGACTGCACAAGAGGTCTGTAGAGCGTCCTTGGAGCCCTAGGAAGGGAAGGGATGTCTGAGGAGCTTGCATGGCGAGTGTGCAACTTGTAAATACAGAGACACTCATCTTCAGAGTTTGAAGTACCAAGATTTGATCAGACAGGTGGCCCTGCGGGACTGCGAGCTGCTTATTTGGCTTCTGAGTCACAGGGGAATATCCATAATGGTCATCAAGCACGCTTGGTGCGCTGTGTAATATTCCACTTGCATTGACTGGGTGACTTGCTAGTCATTCTGCAGAAAGGGGTTTGCTCTTTTAATCATCTCAGGAGCTGCTGAGAGCGAGGCTCAAACAGCACCCATGACCCTGGAGTCCACCTTTCCCGCCCATACAAGCTGACAAAAGTGGAAAATCAGGTAGATCCGTGTTAGACAGGCTGTAGCCACAGCAGATAAACACCCAGCACCTCGTTAAAGCTGGCCAGAGCGATCGCCTGGGGAGTCCTCTGTTTGCTGTGAGTCACCAAGGGCAGTAAACACTCCAGAGAGGTGAGCCAGGGAGGCAAGATGTGTGCATCTGTGCGCACGTGTGTGTACTTATTTAATGGAATTGGGTCCGATGCCACCCGTGCCGGATGAGTGCCTATCAGGGAGGGGAAAACCCAGGATCGCCTCTGATTCCCAAGGGCCGCCCTGTCTGTGCCCCCTGTACCGGCCTCCTTGAAGGCAGGGACTTCAGGCGTTCTCTCGTCTGCTGCTTGGATGCCTTCAAGAGAGGCCAGGTAGAGGATGCTGCTTTCGGCCGTTCCTCACAGCCCTCGCTCAGTGGCCACAGCCCAGCAAGTACTGCGGCTGCCCTGGATTCAGAAGAAATTCCCAACCGGAAGAGTGTGAGAGGTAGGTGAGGCCCACTTGAGGTCCCAGCCCTGACCTGGGGGGTGGGACGTGCCCCTGAGCCCTGGCTAAGGAGGAGGTACAGCCAGGTGCGGCATGGTGGTGGTACCGGTCTCTGTGCTGGGTCTGGGGGGACCGGATCTGGGAACACCCACCACCTGGCACCTGGCAGTTAGTTCACCTGCAGGTGCCGTGTGTTTTGTTGGTGCTGGGATTTGGAAGGTGATGCAGGCTCCCAGCTCTTTGGGGCTGTAACTTTATCTCAGGCATTGAGTGTTTGCCGCCTTATAATTGTGCGGAAGCTTCGGAAAGCTCTCCCTGGGGGCTCAGAGAGGCAGTAAGACAACAGCTGCAGTTGCCTGCAGGCCTGGTTCCCACCCTCACCCGCACTGCCTCGCCAGGGAGCCCTGACTTTGAAGTCCTGTGTGCCCAGGCAGGGAACAATGTGTGTTTTAGTTCAGGCAAGCCCTGTTTGTGGTGAAGAATCCTTTGCCAGGCGCCAGGCAGGGCAGAAGTATTGTGTCCCATGTACTCCTCTGGGTCCCCTCCTCCTGTGGATGACTGGGCTTCTTCCCAGCTTGCAGATAAGACCACCAAGGCCTAACCGATGACACAGGGATGGGAGCAGGCATGGCTGTTGCAGGCTGCCTTCCCAGGACTGGGGCATGCGTGTGCCTAATTGTGTGTATGGTTTGGTTTGGGGAGGTTGAGAGGAAGGGAGAGTACTGGGGACTGAAGTCAGGACCATGGTACTTACCGCTGAGCTAGCTACCTCCTCAGCCCTTTCTATTTTTTATCTTGAGGCATGGTTTTTTGCTCAGTTGCTCAGACTGAGTGTCTTGGCAGTGCTGCAGGATTTCCCCGACCCCTCCATCCCGTTCAAGGGTGTCTTAGCTTTGGGTGGGGTCACAGTGATGTGGGGTACTTGCCAATATTCAGATTCTCAGGTTCCCTCGCCCAGGAGTCTGTACCGTTATCAGGTGCCTGGGAGAGTTTGCCATCAGGGTTCCGCAGACCAGGCTTTGAGAACCTCTGCCCTTTGCTTTCTGGGTCAGATGAGTTTTAAAGGCCATGCGCTCTGTTTCCCCTGTGTTCTGGGGTAATTCTCAGCGGCTCCCTGTCACTCCTGTGGGTGTCTGAGTGGACAGGAAGACAGATAGACATGCTCGCTGGAGCTCACGCCTTTCTCTTACTGCCGTCCCTGCCTGGGCACAGGTTCTTGGCATCGAGCAGGAAGGGGAGCGTGGGCATCCCGGTCTTACGAGCCCCCAGACTGGCCCACAGTGACAGCAGGATGCGGGGAGGGCACACAGAGGAGGCGGGACTGTGTCCCCAGAGGCACCAGTGGGGCCTGTTCTTCCAGGCCCCTTCTGTGGCTGTGTCTTCCTTCCCTCCCTTCAGCTGTGTGGAGAGCCAGGGCGTGCTCCCCTGTCCCTTGTCTCCCTGGGATCCGAAGCCTAAGGGCTCAGAGGGAGGGGACCCTCGGCATAGCCCTGCCCTTGGCCAGCCCTGGGCTCTGCGGTCACAGACACACATTCCAGAGTGCCGTTGACTGGTGGGTCCCGGGCGGTGTTTGGGATCCTGCACCTTTTTCCTTTTCTTCTTTATCCTCCTTTTTGTGATACTGGGGTTGAATATGGGGCCTTGGCAGTGAGCTGCGTCCCCAGACCTTTTTTGGTTTTCCTTTGACGCGGGATTCCCCCAAGTCACTACACTGCCCTGGGTTGGGCCCCACGTGCAGCCTCCTGTCTCAGCCTCCCACCGGCTGGGATTACAGATCTGTACCACTGTACTTGGCTCCATTTGTATTTTTCAACCTCCTTTTTTATTTGTGTTTCTTGGTTTTTTTACCAGAGATTGAACCCTGGGCCTCATACACGCTGATCATGTGCTGTGCTGTTGAGCTGTACCCCTCCCTGATCCCTTTGCATTTTAAAAAATTGTGGTGCACCTCCCCTGCTGAGCTCCCCTTTTCCCCCCGGGAGAACCACAGTTCTTTAGGTGTGGGTAGAAAAGTCTGCCCAGGTAAAGTTTTTCCTCTCTTTTGGTCCCTGGGGGTGACCTAAAAGGACCCCTTTGTATAGGAGGGGAAACGGAAGCTGACACCGTATGACCTCTCCAGAGCAGTGCATCTGGTACAAAACTCTGCAAGGTGGAGTTGTTCTGTGTCCACGCTGTCCAGACTGGAGCCGCTGGACTCACAGTGTCACTGCAGAGCGGGGCCTTAACTTCTACGGTGAAAGGCCGTGTAGCTGGTGTTGTCTGTGCTGACGCAGGCCCTGAGGCAGGGCATGATAACAGCAAGTGTCCCTGCGTCCTGCCGCAGCTCAGGCGCCTGAAATGCTTGTCCCCTAAGCTCGGATCTGAATCGCTGGCAGCTTGTTATTGGCAGATTTTGTTTCCTAGACCTGCACAGGACCTGGGCCATCAAAATTATCTGTATATGGGCCTGAGGGTCTGCATTTCGGACACCTGCCACGTGAGGGCCCAGGCCTTGGCACCTTCGCTCTTTGCTGCGTGGGTTTCCCGGGCTCAGTGACCGGCCTGTGCTTGCCACCCACTTCAGTCCCCACAGCCGGTGCCCTGGGCCACTCCTGATCAGTCAGGAGTCAAATCCGCCTTCCTGCCGCAGGAGCTTGGTGTCTCTGGACAGTGCCGACTGCTCCCCGCTGCCAGGGAGACCAGGAACCTAGTGTGGGAGCTGCTTTCTCCCCAGGACTGTGGGAGAGTAGACAGTGTGGGCAGTCGTGGGTGAGGAAAGCGATGCGGTTCTGCCTTCCGAACCTGCACGCTCTCAAGGATGAGACGCACCTGCTCTCCAGGCGGGTGATTGAAGTGTTCAGTTCTTACATTGAAGCCAAAAGTCCATCCAGCGGCATTCATCCTTGGGTCTGTGAACTGCCACTGAGCATCTCACCTGAAATCCATTTCCTGGAAATGGTAACTCCCCTGCCATCAGAAGACAGTCACTCTTCACACAGAGCCACACGCCATCCTAGCCCAGCTTTCCTTTAAATTTTGTTTTGTTGTTTCTCACTGTGTACTGCAGGCAGGCATTGAACTCACTGTTATAGCCCAAGCTGCCCTCAAACTAATAGCAATCCTCCTGCCTCAGCCTCCTGACCACTAGGATTATACGCCTGCGCCACCATTCCAGGACGGCTCCCTGTTCTCTAGGCTTCCTTCCTCCCAGCCAGGCAGAGGAGTTGTTGATGGGTGGGTGGAGGACAGGACGTCTGTCCTTCCTGGCTCCACCCAATGCGAAGGGCCTTGGATCTCTGGCCCCTACTTGGACCCCTTTGTATGGTGGAGGCAGAGCTGCTGGAGGTGTCTTCTTTTACACATCCAAGGGGAGAGCACTCCAGGCTGTCCTGGAGTCTGTTTAAGAGGACTCAGCAAGGGCCGTCCTGGGAGCAGGCTAGAGAGAGGCAGGACTACGGGTGACCTTAGGGTAGGCGAGCAGGGCTGCAGCTTGGGCTACATGAGACGGTGTTGCTCTCCTTTTCCTGTAGCATCTACACCCCCTGCCCCTAGTCCAAAGGAACCCCAAGACTTTCAGTCCTCCTGCTTTTGGGGACACAGCCCAGGAAACAGTGCCGGCCTCTTGGCAAGAGTGTCTGGTGAACATCTGCCTGTGCCGAGAAATGACAGAAAGAGGACGGGGTGGTGGAGGGAAAACAATGCATCCACCGCTCACCAACTGAAGACAAGATCCGGTTTCCCTGCCTGGGGATGCTGGACTCGAATCAGCCACTTGCCTTCTAGGCCCAGCCCATCGGGATCGAAGGGTCTGGGTTCTTGTCGCCGACTTTGGCAAAATTCACTTTTTGCAGATGTACATGTAGAGAAAAAGCTAACTTAGGAGGAGATTTGTAGGTTTTTCCGGCGAGCAGTAACAAGGAGGGTTTCCTGGGTTAATTTTCACAAGGGCCGGACGGATGGATGTTAAACTAAAACTGGCTGTGGTCTTTGCTGAAATCTGTGTTTCCTGCTCTCCCCAAGGAGCGCCCGGCTTCCTCCTGGCTTCGTCTTTCTGGGCATCGGGGTGGAGAATACCAGAGCTTTCCTGGTCTGCGGCGGCGGGCTTTTCGGCGCTGGAGTCCGTGTCCTCGCCGGCCTGGGTGGAGATCACCTGCAGGGCCAGGGAGACGGGCCGCGCGCCCCCATACAGGGCTTTCTGTGGTCTCCGATCAGATGCAGCGGGAACGCCTGCCCCTTCCCAGGCTGCTCGCTCCTTTCAGTTGCCTGGTCGGCCTCTGTTTTGCCATCGGTGCTCCGAGGTGTGTGTGTATCTTGCATCCCGCACCCCTTAGTTCTGTGTGGAGAGAGGGGCCCCTGGCCTGGGCTGTGAGACGCCCTGGGGATAAACAGGCCTTGAAGTCCGAGGAGTGGGAGAGGAAAGAGAAGGACGCAGAATTTTCGAGGAAGCACGACGACAAAACGTGCAGAGACCAAGTCAGCCGAGTCGAGTTCCGGCCGAGCTCTCCTTTATTCAAGCAGACCCTGCAGCCGCCTGCCTTCCACCTGGTGCTCATTTGGGAGTCACTCCCCACCCACCCCGTTGGCGTGGGCTTTCCAGGGCGCACTGGGCCAGGAAGGGTGCCAGGGGCTTCAGCCTGGTCTTGAACCTCGGCGGCTGTCCCTTCTTGGAGCATGGGGAGTTGTGGCCGCCCCCGGGGGAGGCTGAGTACACAGCACCTGGCCCTTGCCAGCCCCGCTCCAGGGGACCCTGAAGGTCGCTGTTCGGGACAGGGTATTCACTTGTCTGTGCTGGCAAGGGATTCTGCCCAGCCTCGTTTTCTTGCCTCTTGCCCCTGGGACCAGAGGGCCGGGTCTTGAGTCCTGCTGAACTGGCGCTGGCTGTGTGAGAAGAAGGGGCAGAGCCCTGGGTTCTTCCCATTTACATTTCCAATCAGTTTTTCCCTCTGCTCTCCTGGGAGGCAGCCACAGCCTGGAGGCAGCCTCTCACCTTTGGATTGTGGGGGGAGCCAGATGGGCAGGGAGGCAGTTTGGTGGGGATCCCAGCCGCCCTCAGTCCGTAAACTGGAGGGAGCTGGGGGTCAGGCAGAGAAGGCCAGGGGGTTCCAGGGCGTGGGCTGGAGTCGACTGCTGGGATCCTCACTCCGAATGATGCATGTGTGGGCCTGGACGGAAGATTCCAGAAGTCCCTGGTGGACCTGGGGAGAGTGCTGCCAGGCAGGAGCTGGTCTTAGAACCGAAAGTCGGTGGCTTTCAAGGGAGGAGTAGGAGGGAAAATAACCGAACTCTGCATTTGTATATAGTACTCAGCGTGTTCCAGAATGTTCACTTATTTTTCTTGTTCTTTGTTTGTCAAGACAGGGTCTCACTAAACAGTTCAGGCTGGTCTCGAACTCACCACGTAGCCTAAGCTGACCTTAGACTTGTGATGATCCTCCTGCTTCAGCCTCCTGAGGGCTAGGATTACAGGTGTGCACCGCTAAGGCTGGATGAGAATGTTCATTCAGACCTCATGACAGCCCTGTAGGAAAGGTGCCCCCCGCCCCATTTACAGATGAAGCAGTGGAGGCAGCAAGAGGGAAGGTGACTTGGTTAAGGCCCCCAGGGTGCGTGGCAGGCCCCTCTCCAGGCCCTGCTTCTTACCACTGACTCAGGGAGGTACCTGGAACCACACGTCACACCCAGCTCTTTGCGGGGTCACAGTCTGTGGGGAAGAAGTGCTGCCCCCCTCAGGCCTGACTCCCCACCTCACTTCCGCTCCCTGCCTCGAACCCCCACATTTTTCTGTGTCTTCACCATAACGGCTGCTCCGTGGCCTACACTGCCTGTGTGGTTGGGGTGTTTTCTGGTCAGCTCTGTCACTTCGCGTCCTGGAGGTTGTGGCTGCCTGGAGCTGTTGGTGGGGGCCCAGCTGGCTTCCCACTTCGAAGCTCTCAAAAGCCAGGACTGCCGAGGCCTCCGGAGATGGCTGAGCCACTGTGGAATCGGGGGTCTCCTCAGTCCTTCAGACAGACGGAAGTCCTTGGAGGTCACACGGCCCACAGGTCTGCGTGTCGGGAGGTTGGGCCACAGGAGGTGGCAGGCTGGGCACTGGTCTCCGTCCTGCTGGGCTCCATCCCTGCCCTACCCCAGTCTTCCTGTGTCACTGGCCTTGGGTTGACTGCCTTTTAAAGAGTACGAGTTGCTAAAGTCCCCAAGGCCTGTAGCCAGTCCCCCTCCCAGGCCTGTGCTTTCTCAGCCCAAGGTAACTTTTCAGTTAACTCGATTGGCTGCAAAACAGGGCGCCCTGCAGTGTGGGAAAAAGGCCCAGGCCGGAAGCGCCCTCCCTTCTGCCCCAACTGGCTTGGGGCTTGGCTTGCACAGAGGATCCAGTTTCACATCGCGACCCGAGGATGTGATCCCGGTGCCCCTCTGAAAAACTCCAAATGGCGCCTTCAGGAAGCCCGGGCCCCTCCGCTGCCCTCCCAACCTGCCTGGCCCGCAGTGAGAAGCTCAAACTGAGCTTGTTAGTGGTGACTCTATTGCTAAACAACTTAGAGAGGCGGCCCTGCCAGTTTTCATAAGCAAAACATTTAAAGTATTCAGAGCATATTTTATGTCTTCCTGGAGCAGCTGCTCCGCTGGGCTGGAGGGTAACGAGTGAGCTACATGGGTCTGTGGGTGCCTGCCGCGCTGGCGAGCCCCCACCTTGGGGCAGTCTGCTGCAGCTTGGGAGGACTTGGGCAGCTGCGGCGCGAGATGTGCCTCCCCCTCCGCTCGCTGCGGGCCGGTGGGGTCAGGTGGGCTTAGGTGGAGCCGCAGCCGCTGCATCCCCTGAGCACTGCAGCCCGGCCACGCCCCTTTCCGGAGCTGCCGATCACGTGACATCACGGCGCCTTGGGAGGCGGAGAAGTTGTCTGTAACCTGCCAGTGAAGGGCAGAGTCGGGATTTGAACCGGGGGCTGGTTTCAGAGCCCTGCTTGTACCTGAGACGACACAGAGGAACACAGAGGCCCTATGATGGCAGGAACCCGTGGTTCCCTGCTCCCAATGAGGCAGTGAGCCCTGCGCTGCACCACTTGTTTAGTCCAGTCTGGACTTGGTTTAAATTCCTCGGAAAGCCCCAGTCCACTTGCTGTAAGATGCAGAACTTCAGCCTCACCTCAGTGTGACAGCATCACCTGGCCCTGGCTACCGTCTTCTCTGCGCATAATCGTTGGCGTCTCTGGGCCCGGAGCTGCCCTCTGGGTGCTGAGGCCTTTACCCCCAGCTGATGGCTACACGGCTCGATCTAAGCCTGTTTCTAGGGTGTGGACAGTTTGGCGGTTGGCACAGGGCCATCCGGCTCTTTCCCCTCGTCTTCTTGGGAAGGTTGCTCTGGAGGCAGACTGCTCTCCAGCAAGTGGGGCTGGCAGCTTCCAGCATTTTGTGGGTTCACTGGATGGAGGAGGAAACAGACCCGGTGGGAAAGCAAGAGAGGACAGCGCCCTCCCGGCAGCTGCGAGGCTTTTCCTCCCTGTTTTCAGGGAGCTTCACGCTCAGCCCAGGGAAGAGCTGTGTCGCCACTTGCGGGTGGAACCCGTTTAACCTTCTGAAGGTTTTTGTGTATTTTGTCATTTTTTTCTTCCTGGAGAGCGGGGAAGTCGGGGGAAGGCTAAGAGTGAAGGTTTTGCGTTGGTAGGGTGGGGAAGGAAGTCGGAAGGGCCAGCGCTGGCTGCCATGCCTCTGTGGGGACCTCCCTTAGGAGTCTGCCTTCTTGGTGGGGAGGTCATCGCCAGAGGCAAGGCTGGGCCGCCTTGCCTTGGCCAACAGATATATCATCAGAAGCTCAAAGCCTCACTTGTCACTCTATATTCAAATTCTTTGACCCGGTGTTTCACTGGGGAAAAGATATGCCGCCTGGTATGGCGGGCTGGGAGCCTGGTCCTGGTTTATTTGTGTACATGAGCTTTGGAGTCGGGCTGAACTCTGAGTTGGGGTTCAGCTGTGCCCCCTGGACCAGCTCTCTGACCCTGAATGGCCAGCCCACCTGTCCCAGCCTCCATCTCTGCAAGGAGGCCAGAGCATAAGCTCTTCTATATGCAGTTGGTGGGAGATAACAGCAGCCCAGGCTCAGCGACAGGCACGTAGTTAGCAGCCAAGCCAGACCACGACCTTCAGCTGGTCCCCAGCAACTGTGCGGCTCAAAGACCTGGCAGATGAGAAAAGAGGAAAGAGGCCAGTTTGGGCAGGAATAGTCTGGGAACAGCTTCAAAGAACCTAAAAGATTTGTGCCACCCAGGGTTTAGGCTAGGGAAGAGGTGGACTGGTCCCTGCTGCTGGAGAGAAGCTGGAATCGAGGTACAGGAAACAGTTGGTGCTTGCTGCTGTCGTTGTGGCAAGATGGCTGCCCACAGCCCCATACCCCATACTCTTAGTTTGAGGCCCCCCCACTGGAGAGAGCAGCTGGATCTGGCCCAGAGATTCTCTCGGATTGGACTGGCTTATGTCATGTGCTTTCTCTGAGCCAATCACAATGGCCAGAGTGATTTGGTGCTCTGATTGGTCACACTGAGTCACATTTCCATTACTGAAATACAGATGCTGCTGGCGGTGGGGGGCGGGAAAATGGAAATCTCCTGTCGAAAAGAAAGGGGCATAGATGTCAGCTGGACAGATGCACCTGGTGCCCATCCGAGGTCTGGTGGATGATGAGAAGCTTTGGATAGAAACTTTGGATAGAAAAGGTGGGTGAGTAGCCTCTCAGCAGTAGTGGTGGCTTTGTGGTTCAGCTTGACAAGTGTGCCCGCCAGCCTCCCAGACTTGCCATGACTCAGCTTTGGCTCGCTGCTTCTGGTCCCCCTTGACTGTTGGAAGAGGCAGCTGGCCCTCCCGCTGCCCACCTCCTGCTTGTGAGCAAGCAGACAGGAGAAGACCCCTCGAAGCCACCAAGGGCCCTGGCCCAGCTCTGGGACTGAGCCAGCTGTCATTGCTGTGGCTGTCCATGAAGGACTCTGGTGGCAGGCAGGGGACTGTCGCTTTCAACCCAACCTGATGGTGTGTTTGGAAGTTCGCGTGCTTCCTGGCGCTAACATCAGCTGCCGGAGTTGTGTGCGGCTCTGGCCGTGGAAGCGACCCACCCAGGCCTCCAGCAGTCCCCACATTCTGTGCCACCCATCCTGGGGTCCAGGACTGCTGGAGGGAGGTTTTAGATCTCTCCACTTCCCAGGGACTAACACGTATCTCTGCCTCTGAGGGCCCTGCTCCAAGATGGGCACAGCCGAGGGGAAAGCTTAGCCTAGAAGGAGGACCCCAAGGAGGATCTGTCCAAAAGCTTTGTCACAGGCCCAGCACCCTCTGCAGGGAAAAGGATTAAACAAAGCCCAAAGGAAAAACAAAGATGTGAAATGTGAGAAAAAAACAAAGGCAGCATTACTGGGATCCCTGCAATGCCCAGGCCTCCAGACCTGTGCAAGGGTGACCACAGGACCTGGGGCAGCCGTGGGCAGGACATTATTCAGGGGCAGGCGGGTACTTTTTGAGAGGCCCCTCCTTTGTGGGGTTTGTGTATTGCTTTCCATCATCCTCAAGGCTGCAAGTGTCTGATCATGTGACAAAGACTCTGAGAACACAGAAATCTGCAAGCCATGGTCCCTGTTCTCACCTGCCTGCTGCTAGGACCGGTTTCTGATCTGAAAGGCCCTGTCTCCACGGGCAGGGCCTTGGGGGACAGGAGAGCCAGCCCGGGGGAGATGGGGGCCGCTCCTCACACTGGGACCGGGCAGGGGGAGAGGGGGAGGGGTGGCCACTCGTGCGGTGTGCCTTGGGGCTGGCTTTTCTGAGACGGCGGTCCCCATCTTTCTGTCCCAGCGCACAGGGGTGCTCCCTGTATGTCCTGGGCAGCTGCAGTCGAGGCCTAGGACTCCAGCCCCCCTGGGCACCCAGAAAGGATGCCCACAGCGGTGCCTTTCTAAAGGCCTTCAAGGCTTCTCTGTGTAGCTCTGGCCTCGGGAGTGAGCACGCGGCTTCGCCTGCCCTGAGGACAGCTGGCAGCTGCCACTCCCGCAGGAGAGGCACGTAAGTGACTCTGTGGTTACTGATGCCTGGGCTGGACTGCAGGGTCACTGTACCACCTGGGTTTGTTTGTAAGATGAGTTTCCCTAGGTATCTTGTGAGGATCGAGAATTAATACACCTGCCCCGTTGTGCACTAGGGACCCAGAAAGTGTCACTGCTGTCCCCGATGAAGGCAGTGGATGTGTGTTCGGGGACAGCCAAGATGCCCCTGCTCCCTGCCACTCACTGCCGCTGGAGAAGGCAGAACAGGATGCCCTGGTCCACTGGCAAAGACCCCTAGCCCTGGGCCCTTCTCTGGTTGTTTTCAGGACTCCCTACCTGCCCTGTGTTCAGGCGTCACTGGGTGCGTTGTCACCTCGCTCCTGTTACTGTTTAGTTTGAGGAGCCTGGGCTCCGAGTCCTGTGTCCGTCTTGAGACTTTGTCCCTCAGGGGGTAGCTCCCTATTCTTTAGTGTCTTTGGAACCAGCATCCTCCTGATGTACGAAGGCCACCGCTTGGGCAGCAGTGGCTCAAGCCCGGTGGGAACAAGGCCAGCTGGGTGGCACCAGTCTGGGTGGGCAGCTTCGACCTGTGCCTCTCCAGCGTCTCGCGTGTCAAGTGGGATCCCACATCCCTGCACGGGGTCAGTGTGGGGACTCAGCGAGACAAAGCCTGTCACCCAGTGATGGCTGCCAGGTGCTCGGAAGGGCCAGCACCGTGGGCTCTGAGGTAGTAACGGGACAGTGGTGGGCTGCAGCACCCAGAAGTGACCTCTCCTGGCTGTGTTGCGCGTGGGATTGTTCTCTGGGCATTTGACTTATTCCCACGGTGTGTAGTTAGCTCAGGTGACTGCCCCAGCATCTCCTGGACGTGTGGATGTGCAGCACCTCCTCACGTCACCATCCAGGGTCAGCAGGGCTCAGACCAAAGTGCGCTCCAAGAGCTGGCAGGGAACGCAGGCAGGTTGGCCCTGTCCCTGGATTTGTTTTAGTGGGAAGCCTGTAAAGATGAGTCTTTAATGGAAAATGCGAAATACTTCATCTCTTTGTTTAGATTTTGTTTGCTTTGAGGTATAATTGACACATCATAAAGGCAGAGGTCTTCAGTCTGTGGTCTGGGATCAGGGAGTTTTGGCTGTCTGTCAAGGTGTCCACCCACGATAGGCAGCCAGGGACGGTCACTCCCAGCCCAGACTCGGGACCTCACCTCCGCCTGGCCTCCACTCAGCCCCCTGCTCTCTCCTCCCCACCAGACTTAGTGACTCAGGCTGCATGCCCTGCCCCCTACCACAGCCTTCTGGGGTGGGGGCGCCCCAGCCTCTGGACCTGTGGTGATTGAGGTCACGGCCACCTTAGGTTGTGGGAGCTGTGGCCAGCCCTTGGAGGAAGGTAGAGGCTGCCCTTCATCATCGTGAGGACCCTGGTGAGGCACCCGTGACCCCATTTAGAACCTTCAACCTTTGCAGTTATTTCCATTTAGACAACTGCTTTGTTTAATAGTTTACCGCAGGCTCGAGAGACCGGCTTGGCTTCATTTTCAGCTGCGAGGCCAGAGGTTACAGGTGCACGGGTCAGACCAGCTAGCAAGTGGAAGGGCCGGGCCGCCCCACGGCACACTCCAGACCATCCGCCCCACGCCCCACCCGTGGCTCCCCGGGCCAGAGCCTGAAGCTGTGAGCCAATGTCTCCGGACAGAGCGCAACCCCTGCCTTCAAGCTGTAGGGATCCTGAGCCTGGGGGAGGGCGGAAACCAGAGCCCCACCTGCCCGGGAGTTCAGCTTGGGGCTCCTCCCACCCACGCTGGCCACCAAAGCAGGCCTGGCTGGGACTCAGCTCCGCTGGCTCTGGAAACCCCCGTATCGCCCTGTATCGTGCTCTGTCACGCGAGAAGATCCGCCATGTACTGCACGGGGACGCTGCTGTCGTGATCAGTGCTCTTCTCAGAATGTGAGCTGTCCTGCGGCTCTTGTGTCGGAGTCGAGACCCAGGGTGAGGGGCTGGACCACCCAGAGTTCAAACCCTGGCTCTGCTTTTTTTTTTTAAACAGTACTAGGGATTGAACCCAGGCCTTCCACTTGCCAGGCAAGTGCTCTACCACTTAGCTACATCCCCAGTCCTCTTTATTTTGAGGTAGGATCTCGCTAAGTTGCCCAGGCTGACCTTGAACTTGTGATTCTCCTGCCTCAGCCTCCTGAGTAGCTGGGATCATACGCTTGTGCCTTCATGCCCAGCTCTGGCTCAGCTCTGTGACCTCGATCCACTCGTTTAACTCCTGTGCCTCCAACTCCTCGTGTGTAAATTCCGGGTCATAAGTATAGGAACATCCTCTTAGGGTTATTTGGAGAATCAGTCTAGTGAAGACATGTAAAAAAGTATTCCGGGTCATAAGTATAGGAACATCCTCTTAGGGTTATTTGGAGAATCAGTCTAGTGAAGACGTGAAGACATGTAAAAAACAGTGTGAGCTCAGGTAATATTAGCAAAGGTGGAATTGTTATAACATTTAGTGATTGTACTGTTATTTAGACCTTGGTTTGAGGAGGCTGGACTTATATTCCTGTAACTCACCGAGAACCTTAGAGGTCCTACGGACACCCTCCGTGTTACTAGGTGGCTGCTACTTCTACAGCCAGTAAGTCTGCTTCTCAAGATAAAAGGGGCTGACGGGGCAAAGCTGTTTTTCCTCAGGGAGTTTTCTCTACACCTCATTGGGCAGAACTGGGTCACATGGGTAACTCCAAGGGAGGCTGGGAACTCACACTTTCGAAAGCAAGACTCAGCTTTGGTGCACTAAAAAAGTTGAGCTACAGAAAGGTCAGTCTTAGGCCGGGGATTTAGCTCAGCAGTTCGGTGGTCTGACTTGCAAGTGCAAGGACCAGAGTTCCATCCCCGGTACCAAAAAAAAAAAGGTCAGTCTTTCCCAGCCCCTGTTGCCACCGAGTATGGCCGGTCCCCCGGCCTGCCTGCTGGACAGGTTGCCCTGGGGCAGCATGGTTGGTGTTTGTGAGAGCAGCTTCCCGGGGGACCAGAAAACTGCTGAGTCTGGGGCTTTTTTTGGCCTGCTTTTCTACCTCTTCCTGCCCCGCCCCGGGACCAGGCACGATGGTGGTTGCCTGGCATCCGCAGAAAGGTACACAATCACTGTCGGTGCTCTGTCCTTGGGCACGGGCCAGGACGGTTGCTCTGGAGAGGGCAGCTCTTTCCCCTGCAGCTCTCCTGCCCTCAGAGCCCATGCTGCCTAACAAATACCCTTTCTTCTTGCTCCGTCTCATGTTGTGTGGACCATGCTGACCACGAGGATGTCATGCGGGGCGTGCTGCGAGGTCCCGAGCCTTTGCCACGGCGCTGTGTGTGCACTGATTACCCATCCTGGTGGCCACTGTGGTGCGCAGTGCAGCTGTCACCAGGGCCTGGGCCTGCTGCGTACCGGTGCTTCAAAGACCCAGCGAGGGACAGGGACTTGTCCACCCTCACGTAGCAAGGGAGTGGCCCTCTGAGACAGAATCCAAGCCTTCCAACTCATGTTGTTGTTTCTGAGGAAAGTGGTTTGTACTGAGGGGAGGACAAGCTGTGGACGTTGCTGGCGCCCACACAGCATGAGTGTGCTAGGCACGTTTTCACACCTTATGCTCATGTCTCTTGAGGTTTTGGGGAGTACCTGGTACCTGCTTCCTGCTAGGCTAGTGCTCCCCATCAAGCCCCACCCCCACCTTCCTTGTTCCGGTCTCCCGTGGTTCACAGGTGAGGCTGGGGAGGGGACAGGTTCACATGGCCCCCGGGGCTTCGGTCTGGCTCAGGCCCGCTGTACCTGTGGTCCTGTTCGTCCACGACACCTGACTTCCACACTCACCTGGGGCAGGTGTGCTGGGTAAGCGGCGAGCGAGCTGCTCTGCTTTCCTCAGAGTTGTTTTTCCAGCCCAGTCCCCTAAGGCCCCGCTGCTGCAGGTGCCACACTTGTGTGCTGCCGCCCCAGCTCCCGAGTGATTGTTCAGGGCCCGTGAGAGCAGCAAAATCTCCATTCAGAGAGGCTGTTGGGGAGGCGCTCAAGGAGCACAAATGCCTGCAAGGGCCCTGGCCCAGCCTCAGCTCTGTGTCTCCCCCGGACACGAGGACACTGCAGATGCTGTGAATGGCACGGGACCCGCACAGGGTCACAAGTCAGCCCTGACCAGCATCGCTGCCTTCTCTGTAGATGACAGTAAATGACTGGCCACTTCCTGAGGTGGTGTGAGGGAGCCTAGAAGTCAGTCCCCTGCACAAAGGGAGGCAAACAAAAATGAAAACCATACCTGTCTTCTGCCTGCTTGGTGAGGGTACCCACATGCACACACGTTAGCAGCCATAGGCACTTGGTTGTGAACAGCTCCTCCGTGACAGTCGAGTGGGAGCAGAGGAAAACCCAGCAGGATGGGCAACTGGAGTGTGTTGATGTAGGGTGGAAAGTTCCAGAACCTTGAGTACTGCTGGAGATGACAAGCGAGAGTGAGAGCTCTGGGGTGAGCCCAGGGCTAAGACCTTTTATAATCTGACCCCTCAGGCTACCCTCTTGCTCCTTCTCACTGCATCTCCAGGTACTGGTGGCTCAGAGCCCTCTGTTTTTCTAGCCTCCTAGCCTTTGCTCATGCTGTTCCCTTCCCCTTCCTCAAGAGGGGGGCCTAGTGCTCCGAGCACAGGCAGCCCTCCTGTGCATTTTGCTGGTGGCACTTCAAGGCAGCCTGGATGTCTCTCCTGCCTTCTGGACACCTGCTCTGGGTCCGGAGCTCGGTGCCCACCAGGGCTGGCCATGGCTTGAGGGCAGGGCAGGCCCTAAAGCAGACCTCCCGTCTAGCAGTTCGGCTGAGGATTGAACAGACCCCACGCTGCTCGGGGTCTGTCGGTGTCCCCAGTGCATGGGCCCTGTCTGGGGCATGCCCCAGAGCCTGAGAAGACACCACACCGTCCCTGGGCTCATCCCTGGGGACCTGCTGGATGCAGGGCCAGACCACGTGCCTGTGCCGTGGTGCCATGCCTATCTCGTGCAGGGCAGCGAGCTGGGGAGCCCCGTGGGCTGGGTGCTCCGTGGCGAGTGTGGCTCCAGCACTGTTGCCCGCGTAGAACAGGACCTCTGAACCTGGCCGCACTTCATCGGGTTGTGGGGCCTCCTGCTGATGCTAAATCTCTCCACGCCTCAACATCCTGGTCTGGAAAGAGGTGTGACCGTACCTCACTCAGCTTTCAGGCCGCAAATGAAATAGTGCTCACCAAGCGTGGTGCGCTGCCGGCCGCGGGACAACACTAGCCCCAGGTCGAGCTGGCGAGCGGCATCCACTAACCCTGTGCCCTTCTCCCCTAGTGCTCCTGCGGGAAGAAGTGTCCTGGCTCCAGGAGGAAGTGCACCTTCTCCGGCAGATGAAGGAGATGCTGGCCAAGGACCTGGAGGAGTCACAGGGCGGCAAGGCCTCCGAGGTCCTCTCAGCCACTGAGCTCAGGGTGCAGCTGGCACAGAAGGAGCAGGAGCTGTCCAGAGCCAGAGAGGCCTTGCAGGGTGAGTGACGCGCGCTGCTCCCGCCGGGACTCCCGCCGCACCTGGCTCTGCTGTGGGGATCCTGCGTTTCTCGGACGATGTCCATTGTGGCTGCTCACGGCTGCTTCCCCCCAGCGGGGACGGTGGGCTGGTGTCTTTGTGGCCCAGGGTGCTCCTGTGGCCACTGGGGGTGCCCGTCTCCTGTACTCTCAGTGCCCCTCTTCGTGGTGCCTTGTGCACGGGCTGGTTCTGGGCTGGAGAAGTGTTTATGTCCCACGCTGCTCTCTGGTGCATGGTGGACCCCTGGGAACAGGTGGGCCACATCGCTTGGTCCTGCACCGCTTTCCGCTGGGCTGTGTGGCATCCAGACCTGGGCCTGGGGGCGGAGTTGGACAGTGATGAGTTTCGAGGGCCCAGATGGCCTCTCAACGAGTCGGGCCATGGACCCATGACCACTGTGTGAGCAGAAATTGCTTTAGGAAGGGAGGAAACCAGTGAATAGTGGAATTGCTGCTCGGGTCCCCACAGCCCTCATGGCTGTGTCTCCCTCTCTCCACTCACATTCTGGGGTTCAGGGAAGCCTTGGGGTTCTTTGAGAAGGGCCAGAAGCCGTTGTCTAACCCCCCAACTGGCACTGTGCTTGGAGAACATGGGTACAAACCATCTGGGGAGAAAAGGGCCTTTAAGGTGTGCGTTGGTTCTCCCGAGCCTCTGAATGTCTTTGCTTCTCCTGAAGAAAAAACAGAAAACAAAGCAACGAAACTTTGCAACCTGCTCTCTGCTTAGCATTTACAATTGCTACTCTGAAATTTCATCCGTGATGCCAAAGCCGGTTTGTTAGGTTCGCTGTCATGCTCTTAAAGAGAGCCCAGAATTTTGGCTTAAAGAATCCGATTCTGCCCTAACCACCCAGAGCACACTTCAGAGTGGTGGGTGTCTTGCCCTGCTTGGTCTGTGAGATACCCAGGCCCTGATGTTCCCTCGGCAGGAGCTTGACCGCAGCCCTGCCTTGCCGCTGTTTGCAGCTGTGGCCGCGCCTCCTGGGGCTGCACCTGGGATGCGGGGTGCACGGGGTGCACTGCCGGCGGTGAGTCAGCTCTGTCTGGCACAGCAGGCTCCCCCAGAAGTGGCCCGTCGCTGGCCATTGCGTGTGCAGCACCCCCCCACCCCCCCCAGGAGTTGGGGGTGTCATCATTCGGGGTGAGCCCATCCAGAGCCCTCGGCATGCTTGATGAGGACCCTTCTCAGCGATACGTGTTGCTCCCAAAGGCAGGCGGACCCTCCTTTCTGTTGGGGTTTTGTTTCCGGTCCGAGAGGTGTGGGCCCGGTGTGCTCGGCGTTCCTCTCACCCGTAGGGGTGCTTTTCCAGCCCCCTGGAAGCTCCCTTCAGTGTCAGCTTCCGGGCTTCACAGCCTCTTTCCCCTCTGGGCCGGGAGCCCCGCCGGGGACTTTCCCGAGAGAGATGCGGCCAGCCCAGGCTGCAGTCTTCCTGTGGAGCTGGGACTGGCGCAGTGAGTAGCCAAACTCTGTCTCAGCTTCCTTTCCTAGACCTGTTCCAGGGACAGACCTGCCTTCCCCGTGCCTGGCTGGGATCCGAATTCCAGTGTCCTATGGACCTGGGAGGAAGAGGTTCCTGGGCCCGGGCTCCTGTCCTGTCCCTCCCCAGCTCCTCAGACCTCATCAGCTTCTACAGATTTAACCTTCTGGACCAGAGTGATGGGTCAGGGATGGCTTCCGAGAGGAGCCGTGAACTGAAGAGGGGGGCTATGTGTGTGAAGGGGGAGCCTGCCCTGAAGTGTGTCCTGTCCCCTGCAGCCCCCGCTTCTGCGTTTGGGGTACTCCCAGGGCATTCTGCACATGCCTCAAACCGCAGACGGTGCCAGACTCTCCCGCGTGTTCTGCTGTGCACAGTGCCTTATAAATTAGGCTACTAATAAAACAACACTTACAATAGTGTACTGGACCAAAAGTTATTTAAAACTCATGAACTTTTTATTTCTAGAGGCTTTTATATGCTTTTTTCCAGCACGTGTGGATGAATCTGCCGCGTGCAAATCTGTTTTTAAACACGCTGAGTGCTGCCAGACAGGCATTGCTCTCCACCTCTGGGACAGACGACGTCCCATCTACCGATCTGCCCCACGAGGTGCCCTCTTTGTAGGAGTCACAATACGGGCAGCAAGGATTTGGGGACAGCTCGATGAGTACACTAAATATGTTATCTCTCTTAGGCTCCAGTCCTGCTAGGAGCTCCTAACCCAGCGGTCACACACTGAGATGTGTGAGGGTCAAGTAACTTGGCCAGGGTCTCGGAGCTAATTAGCAGCAGTCAGACACTTTACCACTGCACCTCTGCGTGTCACTGGGAATGGTGTTGGCCTGGATGGGGCAGACAAGGCCACCGGTTCAGTCTTGAGGACGGCAGGCTCCAGAGTCGTCAGCCCCAGACTCCAAGCCCTGCTCTCCTATTTTCTAGCTGTGTGACCTTTGATAGATTACTCAGCCTCCCCGAATCACACGTAGTTCCTTTGCTGAGGATAATAATAGCTGTGTTGCTTATGATTGGAGCCAATAATAGTAGCAGCTTCATGGTCTGTGAAGATTAAATGAGATATAAACTGCTTGGCTCCGTGCCCAGTTCTGAGTGACGATCAGCTGGGCAGGGCCGGGCAGCCTCCTTGGATCTGTCCGTCGTACCCGGTTGGAGGCAGCCCAGACCTGTGACACGCCCTGAGTTCATCCCCGCTCGGGGCAGCGGCGTCCCCGCAGGGCATCAAAGTGGGCACCCCAGCCACCACACCTCCTGCTGGACTTCCCCAGAGCCGTATGTGAGACGCTTCCTCGCAAGCGCAGCACAGGGTGTGGAAGTTGCAGACAGATGTGGGCAGGAGGAGGCTGGGGCTCGAGGAGGGATTTTGATGCCATAATGAGGACCGTGAAGACAGACACACAAGCGGAGTTGACGGCAGATGCTGGGCAGCGCGTGAACAGCCAGTGCCCCTGTGCTGGGAAAATGGAGAGGATTAGGAGCAGACACCTGGAGTCCAGTCCACGGTGCCAGCCTCAAAGCGGTGCAGAGAATGGCGGCGGGGAGGCGGGGGCTCAGATCCCTCCTTTGTTCCCTTAGGCGGGCGCTCGGGGCTGTCTGCTTAAGGAGTTTGGGTGCTGAGCTTAGAAACAAAAGCCCTGCGGCTGAGGAAGAGCTGAGCCTCTGTGAGTGTGGAAGTGGCCCTGGTCCCGCGCGGGCCGTCTGTGGGGCGCTCAAGCCTCGCAGTCACGGCTTGCCTCGCAGAAATGACGGCAATGAAAATTGGCCTCTTCCCTTTGCTAATCTCCTAACAGCGTGTTGAATGTGCTGAGCATTTTCCCACAACAAATAAATATTCCTGGAAAACATAATTTTAATGACTGTGTAATGTTCTGCCAAATGGAGGTTCTGTAATTTATGTAATCGTTTCCCTGTTAGTGGACATTTGAGTCATTTGTACTGTTTCTCCATCTCTTTCTTTTTGCCATTATAGGACAGGACAGCAAAGGTAACCCTGTTCGTTTCCTTAAGGCAGGATTTCTCAAACTTTTTGGCCTGAAAACCGCTTTACATGCTTCTGAAATGGAAGACCCCCTAGAGTTTTAGTCTCTGTGGTTTAAATCTGTTGCTACTGACCTTTCCAGAAATTAAAAGTGAAAAAAGTCTAAACCTTTACTAATTTATTTTTAAATAGCTGTAATAAACCCACTATATGCCAGCATAGATAAATTTTTTTTTTTTAATACCGGGGATCAAACTGAGGACCTTGAGCTTACGAGGCAAGCAGCGTCACCACTGAGCTAAATCCCCGGCCAATAAAATTATTTTTGAATTAAAAGTAACTGTTTTCTCAAACAAAAAGACTTGAGTAAAGAGCAGCTTTAAAAAAAAACAATAGTTGTGCGAAAATTGCTTGATGCCTGGCTCGGATTAGCCTGCTGCCCCCTCTGATCGCGCAGCCTGTCGTGGTTTATCGTTTAATGTAAAGTTGGGCGCCGCAGATATGTGGTTGGAAAACAGAGGCGTGGAATAATTGCCTTATCACGTAATTGTGGATACTCTCTTCTGGTGCTGTGCTAGAACTCAGTGCGGGATTCTCTTAAAAGCTCATTGTAATGTGGGATCCAAAACCTTAGCCAGAGAAGCCTTGGCTCTCTGCCCCATCGATTCCATTTGCGTGTTGGACAGAGAGTAATTCTTTGTACGTATGTCTGTCTGTATGTATGAACTTATTTATTTACTTGTTGGTACTGGGGATAGAACTCAGGACCTTGCACTTGCGAGGCGGGCGGCGGCAGCACTGAGCTACATCCCCGGCCGGAGAGTGATTCTCTAAACATCACACGCTGATCAGCGCGTTTCCTCACACAGTGTCGTCCAGTCCGTGTGTCAGCATCGCCTCTGATGTCATCAGAACAGTTCAGAGAAGCTTTTAAAGCCACGGAGGCAGATCACGGCTACCAGGATTCAGATTGTTTGGCTTGAACGCCCAACTTTTGCCACTTGCAGCAAATACTGCCCATTGTTTTCCTACCAGTAAGGGGTCCCTGTAGCTTGTTTGTGAGCGTAGTTCACTGGGTTTCAGACACCAGGCTGCTGGGCAAGTCGTTCTTTCAGGCACAAGTGGGCTTTCCAAAAGCAGTGGTGTAGCTCGCCCCTCAGACCGACACAGGTGTTTCTCTTGGAGACAGCCGCTGACCCTTTGTGGGCAGAAGGCCACAAATGTGCCTCCCATCTGATTAGGAGACGTGCGGTGTGGGGCCAAACTTTAATAAAACTGGTCGTTTTCACTACTTCATCGGCCACACCCTTTTTCTCTTAAGTGCTAAGGATTGAGCCAAGCTTTGCATGTGCTGAGCACACACACTACCACTCAGCCACACCTGTAGCCCCATCAAAGACTCTGAAGCAAAACTGTGGGTTTTATAAATCGGTGAAAGAAAGCGTAATGCAAAAGACGCAGTCGTTACTGATGCCTCCGTGAATTCTTCTGATGTCAGCGTTTTACCCACCATTGCTTTTGCGCCAACGATAAGATAATATGCACAGGGATTTTTTTTAAAAAACAACAAAAAAGAAAGGCAGATAACATCACAGTCTTCTTATGAGGATAATTTTCCTCACACTTCCCATTTTTGAACACCTCTTGCATGCCACACGCTGTGGGACTTGAACTCCGTGTTATCCCCGTAACAGCCAGGCGGTGGAGAGTGTGTCAGAGATGCACACTCACGGCCGGGTGTGACCGACAGCTCTCAGGGGCCGTTGGCCAGGGTGGGGTGGGTCCCCGCCTCCGGGAGAGGCTGGAGCAGAGACCAGGAGAGCCGTGCACGTGAATGTGGTTGTTTCCATGTGGTCCCAGCTGTGCCCAGTTTCCACTTCTGCCTGTCCCTTCTGGTCTTTTTCTCTGGGCTTCCTTCTCCCTGAGCCCTCTGAAGTCCAGACTTTCCCTGAGTCCTACTTAGACTCCAACATGTCCTTCCTCTAGGACACCTTTGGACCAGCTTCCTCCCGGGGGTGCTCAAGGTCTATGATACAGCAGAAAAACACCTCCTCACCCAAGATGTCTACATCTCGGTTCCTGAGCTTGTGAGCGACTGGCAAAAGTGAATCCAGGTCACCAGTCAGTGGCCTTTGAGGTGAGAGATTAGCCTGGATTACCTGGCAGGCCCAGTGCCCCCATCACAGGGACCCTGAAAAGTGGAGGCACCCACCGGTCATCCCAGTACCCTTGGGGCTGAGCGTATAGTTCAGGACAGAACTAGGTTCAATCCCCGTACTGGAAAACTAAAACTGAAAAAGTGATCTGAGGAGAGGTTAACATCAGCCTGAGCCTGCCATCCTGGCTCTGAGGACAGAGGAAGGGGCCACTGGCCAGGGACAGCGGGCAGCCACCAGCTATCTTGGACTTCTGATCCCTAGAACTGCAAGATAGTAAGTTTGTGTTCTTTTAGCCTCAATATTTGTGGTCACTTATGATGGCAGGAATAAGGCAGCCTCTCCTCCCTGGGATGGGTGGGTCTAAGGACTTAGCACATATGGGGGTCATCTGTCTCCCCCCAGAGAATAGCACCCACAGAGGGGTGACCCAGCTTGGCCACACAGTGCAGACATGCACAGAGTGTGGAGGGAAAACCAGTGCCTGGTGCTGTGGTCCAAATGTGTCCCGAAGGTTATTATGCTGGGGCTCAGTCCCTAGATTCATGTGCTAGGGAGTTTGGAGGTGGTGCCTTTGAGGGGTGACAAAGGGAAGGTGAGCTTTAGGGACCCTGTGAGGGGGTGGGTGCCAGGATACAGAAGGAGAAGCATGCTAGCACCCTCTCCGTGGGGTACCCCCTGCCACAAGAGGCCCCACTCCAGATGCTGTATCGTGGCCTGGAACTACCCGACCGCTACAGCAACAGCAGGTGAACAGAGACCCTGAGTTTCCTCTCACAGTGGAAGGAGTAAGGACCTTACCGCTTACTGGAAGGAACCAGACTATTATTTCATTTGCTCGTTCACCAGACATTCACTGAGCGCCTCCCTGAGCTGGCCCTGTTCTCCATCTGTGGTGCAGAGATGTCCAGGCCCGTGCCTGGGGGACAGGGCTGCTAAGGGTATCCTAGGAACTTGGACATTCTTGACTCAAGTTGGTCGACTGGTGTCAGGTTGCACTGTGTTTTCAGTACGGCCACGGGCCTGAGAATGAGTGTCGTGCACAGACATTCCTGCTTGCAGGTAACCCTAGGTTACGGGCCCTGCGCCCCGTGGGGTTGGGGTGGGGACCGGAGTGCTTAGGTCCCTGCAGGTGGCCAGGTACACCAGGCTCAGGCTGCCTGTAGAGGTGATTAGACCTGCAGACGGGGTGGTAGGAGGTGGCCCAAGTGCTTTCGAATAGAAGGATGTGTCTCCGCACTGGGACAGCTGCACCTGCTTTTGCTGTCTTACACCCGCAGCAGCACGGTATGGGTTTGAAAAGCTACTTGATGTTTCCGGTTTCTTTCCCACATCCTCGCTCTGTTCTGTGTTTCATTCCGTCCATCAAAGACCTGTTTTTCTGTGCAGCGTTCTGCCCTGGGCTAAATCTGTGGGTTCCTCTTCAGCGATTCCTCCTGTGAAGCTGCCGCTGTTTTCTGGGTCCCCAGAGCCAGTCTAGTGGCCCTAGGGGCTGCTGTGGGGACCCATGCAGAGCCTGTCCTCTGTCCCACAGCCTTCATGTGCAAGACTCAGAGCTGGTAGATCCCAGAGCTCAGTGCAAGCTTCCAGAAAATGACTTGTAATTCTGCAGATCCTAATGCACCATCAGCTCTTGTAGGTATTGTTCACAGAACCCCCGTGGAGGGTCCTTAGGCCCCGGATGTGATCCAGTTGACAAGCGTCCTTTTCTGTCGCACCTGCTAGCTGCCGTGGGGCCCTTGCTGCTTCACACTGTGGCTGGATTCCTAAAAAGGGCCCAGTCCTAATGTGCAAGTACTTTTTAAAAATACCAGTCATCATCATTTAATTTTAGAGTAGCTTTTTATAGCAAAGCTGCAGAGGTTGTATCGAGTACCTGTGTACCTCGTTTCCACATTTAAGATCCTTAACATCTTCAGTTACATTGCACAGTGCTTTTAAAGGCATCTCTTCATCGCGTTTGCTGATGTCTCATTGGCCAGAGGGAAGCATGTGACCAAGCATCCTGTGGGTGGGGGCTCTGCAAGGCCAGCTGTAGGCTCCTCCTGGGGAGAGATCATTTTACATGCACCCCTTTTTAGAGCCTGCCCTAGAATCTGGTTCTTTTAACTGACAATCTACATACCGCAGTACACTTTGCCCCTTTTGTTTTTAGATGAAAGGGTTTTTTTTTTTTTCCAGTTTTTAAATTTTTGGCTGAAACATAGTAATTGTCCACGTCAAAAGGGTAGATGTATACACTGCGTAACCAGCAAATCAGGGTAAATAGCCCATCCTTCCATCACCTTGAACTTACATCACTGCTTCTTGGCAGAAACATTCAGAATCCTCTCTTGTGGTTACTTTTAAATACACAAGCCTTGTCTGTCAACTGTGGTCGCCCTGCTGGGCCATAGAGCCCTGGAAGTCGGTCCTGCTGTCTAACTAGGACATTGTGCCTGCCGGTCAGTCAGCCTCTCCCTCTTGTACCTGTCGATCTTCCTGGCCCCTGCTCCCCCCAAACTCCGGTAGCCACCATTTCAAATCATCTGTGAATTTAGCCTCCTCACGTCCCACATACGCGTGAGACCAGGCCTATTTCTGTACCCGAGGTAGTGATCTGATGCCCTCCTCACTCCTCTCTGGGGTTTCTCAGAGCCCTTGCCCATCTGCAGGTGTGAAGGGCTGTGCTGTCCCGTTCCAGTCACACCCCCTCCCGCCTGTTTGCTCGGGCTGGAGTCCTCTGCGGGCTCCTCCCCACACCCCTTCCAGCTTCTGCCTTAGCACTTGAGGCCCCATTAGGTTCGTAGGGGAACCCGCGATGTGGTAAGATTTTGACAACGGGAATCTTCCTCTCTTGTGAAGACTGGAAGATTGCTTTGCTGAAAACACTCAGACCTCCTCTGGAGCTCACACACGTAACAGATTTGTTTTGGGAACTTTTACCAGACCCTCACTCTGTTAGGGGCTGGGGGAATTGCACCCATGTTGTAGTTGGGATGACTGAGGTGTGAGCACATCCCGGATCACTTTTGAGTTCTGCTTCCCTGCAGCCAGCGTGTGTTGGTACTTGGAATGTCTCGGGCACGCTCTTAGCTGCTTGCTGCCCAAGCCACCGATCCTCCCAACAACCTTGCTGGATGGCTGGTGTTGCTGGCCTCAGTTTCCCCGGCTACAGAATGAGAATGAGAGGTTAAGGACTTTCTCTGAGGCCCCTTACTAGGAGGCTTTGGAGCCGGTACTCTGCTCCCTCTGAGTCTGTTCTCTGTTCTTCGGATGCTTCTTTAACCCGGATCTTTGGGATCATCAGAGCAAGGAGGCGGGAAGAACAAGACCAGGAGTGTGTCTGGACACGGCGTGCACTGCGGGCAGAGGCCTTGGCGTGCCAGCACTTGGTGGTTCATTCCCAGTCTTCGCCCTGGACGTCGTCCCTGTGGAGGAGAGCTGCAGGGCTGGTCTTCCAGCCGTGTGATCCAGCAGCTTTTCTTCGGCCCTGCCCAGCCGGTACCTTCCCCCTTTGTGGTTCAGCGAACTCAAACTCCCTCACACCCTACGTCTACAGCACAGATTGTGTTTTAGTGCAAGCAAAGGCTGCCTACCTTGAACCTCTGCCTTTATTAACCCCCAGTCCTCCCCAGCACGGGGAAGCGTTGGTCCAGCTGATGAGAAGGGAGCAGAGCTCGGTTAGAGAGAAGCCAGGCCCTCCATCCACCTTTGAAAGGCCTGGCCGAGACTCCTACCTGGCCTTCCTGGGAGCTGCAGCCTCTGTCCCTGTTTAGCTCCTCCTGTCAGCCTTCCACGATGGGGTCATAACTTGGCCCTGTGACTGCGGCAGGAAAATGAAAGCCACACTGGCCCTCATGCTGGGAGGAGCACTTGGCAGGAGCCCAGGCCTTGGTCATTTCAGACTCGGCCCCGGGGGTAGGGTGGTAGCAACCCAGCTCAGCAAGCATGAGCTGTGGCCCCCGGTGACCATGGACACAGGTGGCACGTGACATGTGCCCAGACCCCGGAGGCTGGCCAGGCCACCGACAGGGACCTGTGGCTGCTGCCCTAATGACTGTTGGTCAGGGCCAGAGGGACATGGGTGGGCGTGGAGGACCCACACACTGCATGACCTTGTGCAGCCTGAGCTGATCTTGCTGGATGCCTCCCAGAGTCGGGCCTGCAACAGCTCTATCCATGGAGCGTCTCTGCATGTCACACACCGCCACCAGACATGTGAGTTCACCTGGCTGTACAGCTGGGGAGACGGAGGCTCCCCAAGTGGGTCACACAGCATGGAAGTCCCAGGATTTGGACCCGATGTCCCGCGCCTGACACAGACTCCTCACTGCTGCACTGGAATTAATCTGTGGTCAGTACTTGTCCTTTTAGTGCGACTAAGATCTTAGTAAAAACCCCACTCACTCATTCAGCAGATACCAATCGGGTTCCTCCTATTTGCATTGTTTTTGGCCCTTGGACTGTATCAGTGAGCAGGGGACAAAGGACCATCGTTTGTTGTGCTTCTCTTCCAGAAGAGTGTGCCGGTTACCGTTGCTGCATAACAAAAGTCCCCAAATGTCTGGTGTGAAACAACCACCGGTGTTCTTGCGTCTCATGATCTTGAGTACCCGATTTGGCAGGGCGCGGCTAGATGGTTCTTGGATTCCACATGGATCTGTGGGGCCCCCCTCACAGAGTTCTGCTAGAGACCAAGATGGCTTGGCAAGATGTCTGGGTGCAGCAGGGACCCACAGCTGGGGCCCATTTGAGCCCCCAGCGTGGCGCTCAGACTTCCTGTGAGGCGGTTCAGGGCTCCCTCAGATGGGTTTCCAAGAAACTAAGGTGCAAGGCTCCTGTGACCTACCGCACTATGAAAAGCATGTGCTGTGGGAGACACTGTGTCCATTTTTGCCAAACAGCATCTGTCATGGAGAGCAGGGAGAAGAAAGCCAATACCCAGTAGAGCATAAAGCCAGTTGTGCAGTGTCCCGAGATCGTAAGTGCTGTGGAGGGACAGGCGTTTTCAGTGGGACAGGTGCGCCCCGGGAGGTACAGAGCTGCACAAAGACCTGCTCACAAATAGTCCCGACGGCTTATCATAACACCACACACACACACTGGAAGGGGCCCAAATGCCCATCTGCAGGTGAGTAAATCAACAAGCGAGCAACATCTCTCAGTGAAATCTGTTACCAATAAAGCAGCGAGCTTCTGATATGTGTGACAACCTGCACAGATCTCAAAATAATTATGCTAAATTATAGAGTCCAGGGAGAAAGAATATAGAATCATCTAGTGTGTTGTATTCTAAAAGCACAGCCTAATCTCTAGGGACAGAACTACCCAGCAGGAGTGTGGGCTTGTCACAGGATAGGCGGAAGACTCGGGGGTTCATGGGTACGTTCACCCTCCTTTTAACATTTTGAGGTAGGACCTCATTAAGTTGCTAAGTTGCCCAACTCAAACTTGCCATCCTCCCGCGTCAGCCTCCCGGTGTACTGGGATTATCGGCCCGCACCACCACCCTCACCTGGGTGAGGGTGTGGGAAAGAAAGGTACAGAGTCTGCAGGGGCCCACTGCAGCCCATGGAGAGGCTCAGCCCCGGGCCTCCTGGGCCACATTCCGGGCACCAGACCAGCAAGGTCCGCGCTGGATGTGCTGCAGCCTGGGCCCCAGCCCAGTGTTTTAAAGAGCTCCAAGCGTATGGGCTGACCAGGGAGCGGGCAGGGCAGGGTGCTCACAGCCCAAGAGCCCCTCGGGCCCTGTGCCGAGCCTGGCATGGGAGGTGAAAGCAAGAGAGGTATTTTTGGCACTGAGCTAAAACCTCGGGCCAATTCAGCATGGAGCTCCCGGGCAGGTGTGGCTGTGAGTCAGTGGCTCTGTGAGTATTGTTTAAAAGTAGCACTGGCGTCAGCTGCATATATAATTAGGATAGTTTTTATAGCACACTATTAGGGTTTGGCCTGGCAGTACCCCCCCAAGACTCGGGTTTAAAGGTACGGTCTGTGGTGCGGTGCCATCCAGGGGCACAGCCCAGAGGGGCACCTGGATCACAAGGCACTAAGCTCACCGATGAGTTGGAGGCTCTGAACAGGCCGTTAGGCTGTGGGAGGCCTGGTTTAGGACGGAGGGTTCTGCACTGCCAGATGCGTTGTCTCCACCTCCTTCCTCCCTGTCTGTCTGTCTGCTTCCTGCCACCATGGATGGACAGTTTTGCCCCACCGCATACACCCGCCGCTCTGTTCCTGCCTCACCACAATCCCAGGAACCCTGGAGCTGAGCAGCCAGAGACACAAACTTCTGAAACTGAGCCAAAGTCAGCCTCCCTCCTTCAGGTCGCTCTTTCTGAGTCGTGTAGTCACAGCCGTGGAAAGCAGACTGACACCCCAGACAGGCATGGCACGCAGACCCCATCGGTGGAGCCAGGTGACTCAGCAGCCTGAGAGCTGTTTCCCCCTTTACTGAGGAGATGGCTGAGCCCCAGAGGGGTGCGCTGAGCCAGGCGGCTCCTGGGGACAGATGGGTCATCCAGGTCTGAGGTGTTGGGCACAGTGGAGCTGGCAGCAGGGGCCCTGGCTCTTGGCTCATTGTGCTCCAGCTTCTGCGGGCCTCAGCTGGACAATGGGAGGACAGAGTGTGTGTGTGTTCGGGGAGCTGCTGTAGCGCCTGGCCTGCCAGTTCCCACAGGGAGGAAGCCACCCGAGCATATTTTGGGCTGACCAGAGGAGGCCCAACCTGCCAAACACTGGACCAGCCAGCGGGGCTTCCCTTGGTCCATCCAGCCTCCTGGCTGCCATGGATCCTCCCAGAGCTGGGTGTACTGGCTGCCGTGAACCCTGGACCTGAACCCGAAACCTCCACAGTGGCCTCCGGATCATCGCTTCCCCAACTCTTAGCACTTCTGCAGCTGGGAGCGCCTGGTTCCGGGCTGGAGGTATCTGTCTGTGGTTCCGCCTTTGGAATACGTCTGTCCTGCCGCTGTGGCGTTGTTGGGATTGGGAGGAGGGGCCCACGTAGGGGTCGCATACCGGGCCCTGGGGCTGGCGCTGAGTCAGAGCTCAGGAGATGGGTCGGAGCGGGGTGAGCCCTCACGCCCCGCAGGTACGCGCCCACAGTTCTGCCCCAGATTCCAGCAGGTCCTCGTGCCTGGGCAGTGTCCCTGGGCCTGGCTTTTCTTGCTCTGTGACCTCTTGTCCCGGCATGGACCTTGGGCTCCCCGTGGTGTGGCCATCTGACCCGCCTGCAGAATGCACCCCCTGGGCAGGTGCCTCACGCATCCCTGCCTCTGAGTCTTCTGGGGAATGTGTGCTGACTTCCTTCAGTGCACAGTGGGCCGGGCGGCTGGGCGGCCCCCGGAGGAGAGGTCAGTCAGGTGGCTCTGGCCTGGCCTGCCACGTGGGGTGTTTTTCCCGCAGGAGTTCCCAGAGGAGCGCTCTTTAGAGGATAGGCCTATAGATGCTAGAGCAGGACCCCTGGGCATTTCTGGACTCCCTGGGCCCCAGACCTCTGCCTGCTCTCGAGCCTGGCAGGGCAGAAACACTTCCTTCCGTTCCAAGCTGCCTCCCCAGCCTTGGGTTCTCAGCTGCACTGGGTTCCCTCTCACAGCCTCTTTCTTCCTTGGACACACGCTCTGCCTGCAGGGCCTGGCTGGAGGATCCTTTAGGTCTCCACAGCCCAGAACTCATGGGTGAGCCATTTCCCCTGCCTTCACCACGCCCATGGGTCGGTTCGGGCATGAAGCTCCGTAAGATTCTGTTACTGCTGCTGGGTCTGGATGCTGAGTCTGATTACCCAGAGCATCCACAGCTGGACTGGGGTGTCCCTTCCTTGGGCGAGGGCTTTGGTCAGCAGTGTCCCCTTCACCCTGTTGGGCTCGGCCATGCCCACCAGGGGAGCCCCGAGGCCTTCCCGATGGCTTGATAGGTGGAATGGGGTGGAGAGAGGGGCTGCTGAGGAGCGCATCCGTGGTGACCCCAGGGAAAGAGCATTCAGATGACCACCTCGGCCCCCAATCTCCAGGTGCAGCACCGACCTTGGACGTGGAGCAGTGGGGTCCCAGAACACGCAGGAAGCCCATTCCCAGGGCAGGAGGGCAGAGTGGCCCCACGGGGACAGTGACCTGCCCCAGCGCAGTGTGGCGCTGGGCCTGGCTCCCAAACAGGAGTTCTCGTTGGACTTCCTCACTTTTGCCTCCTGTTCCCGGAACAGATTAGGAAGTGGGACACTGGCCCAGTAGCACAGAGCTGCACACAAAAGACCCAGTGCGTGAAGTGGGCACCTCTGGTACTGACGGATCACCCCCCACTGGTCTTCATACAGATGAGAAAAGACGCCTCCTTGGTCTAAGATAAGGAGTGCTCCCTCGTATTGGGTTCGGTCCTGCTGACCCGCAGCCTCGTCTGTGGGGTGGGGAGGGGCGCAGCCCTGGCTCAAGGTTTGGTGAGGGAGCAGAGAGGTCGCCAGCAACCCTGCACTAAACACGGCACACAGCACAGCAGCTGTCTTCAGCACAGCTTCTCACCGGCCAGACACTTGGGGCAGTGCACCTGTCCATGGCAGTCCTGGGTGTGAGTCCTGGCCAGCTTTGCCGAGTGTGCTTGGCATGAGAAGTCATCCTCTCTTGATGTTACCATAAATTTTTTGCCGAGAAAGGTGCCGCAGTGCTTTTTTACTGAGCTCTATTCCATACCCTAGGTGAACATAACCTAGAGTGACCTGTGGTATGCGTCTAAGGGACCATTTGTACCTGAGGAAAGGGCACAGTGAGCCACCCGTTCAAAGGGACTTATCCCGGCTGTGCTGAGCACCTGCTGTATGCCCAGTGCTCTGCCTGCACAGTCCCATCTGACCCTCACAGTGGGCCTGGGAGTCGGGCGCTGTTACTGTCCCGGCTTTACAGTTGAGGCAGCTGAGGCTCAGGTGGCAGGGACTTGGAACACACACAGGGATGGGACTTTTGGTCTCAACTGTTGTGCTAAAGACCTGCAGTTGTCAGTCTTTAAAACACAGCCTTTGGTGGAGGTGGGCAGGCCAGGGGAGGGTGGGACAGGGACTCCCTGCTTGTCCCCCCTCCAAGCTGGCACTGCGGCTCTCAGAACCTGGAGCTCTTACGGGGCACAAGCTCCGGGCCACTTCAGGGCTGGTGACTGAGCGGCGTCAGGAGGAGCAGAGGACAGTACTGATTTTCCCACCTCTGGCATCTCCCTGTGGCCCAGACTCCCGCAGCTGGAGCCTTTTCCTTCCAGAAGGGTATGCTTGCCAGGTTTCTGCAGACACCCAGAGCCCTCCTTTCCCACGCCACTTGCCGGAGTTTCCACCGTGCTAGCTCCATCTGCCTGACCCCTTGAGCCCCGTGGCAGTGGGGGTGAGGGAAGGCTGCATCGCTCCCACCACCACCCTGGCTGGGGCCTTAACTCAGCTCCCACAGGATGAGCCCTGGACGGTCAGAAACCTCAGAACAGCCAGAGCGATGCAGCCCAGGGCAGAGGGACTCTCGTCGCTATACTCGGCACAATCGCTTGTACGCTCGCCCTTGGCCCAGGCCGATTCCCAGGTTTCCCCCTGGGGACGGAGCTTCGCGGGTGTGGACCAGGTGACCACCACACTCTTCCCAGGATGTCTTCACAGGCACCGAAGAGGGGGAAGCAAGTCCCACAGGTTACGCAGTGGATTTGTTGGCTGTGCGGTGAGAGTAATAATTCTGGAGTTTGTCATTAAGGAGGAAAGCAAAGGAATAATTATCTCTACTGGGTACCAGGTTTCTCGCAGGGGAAAAGTCCATCTACGGGGAAGGGGAAAGGCGTTCGAGGCATCAGTACGCCCTTGGGAAGATGCATCTCCAGTCACCGTCGGTATCGGTGGTGATCGGTGCTGGGGCCAGGGCCTGCGTGGGTGCCCAGATCTCAGGGTGTGCGTGTGTGTCCCTGACGGCACGGCACACAGCACGCCTCACTTACAGCCTCACAGGAATTTCACGTCCCCTCTAGATGAGCCGCGGTACCTGCCGCAGTGTAAATGCTGTGGAAGTAGTGGTCACGCCACATTGTGGAGGGAACTGTGACAAGAAAAAGAGTCTGAGCGTGTTTAGGGCAGATGCAAATCTTCCCTGGTACTTTCCACCCCTCCTTAGTTGGAGCTGTGGTTACGGAGTGAGGCGGACAACGAAGGAACTGTGCGTAGGATGTTGGGCTGACGAGTCATAGGCATGGCAAGGGCCTGTTCCCCATGAGAAGGAACCAGGGCTCCCGGACAAGCAGAGGACGCCCGGAGTGAGCAGTGGGCAGGAGCCAGGTGTCGCTTCCATATAGCAGGACACCTTCAAGGACAGGTGGGTCAGAAAGCCCCGGTCACGGGCTGGAAGGGACTGCTGGGGGCAGAGAGGTACAGGTGAATGAGTGTCCAGAGAGAAATGAGTGACACGGAGTACTGGAAGGAAGGGAGAAGATGAGTGTTAATTAATAAGTGTAGATGGGTTGAAAGACTTAGAAAATCAGCCATAGCAGACCACGTACGAGGGTGGGCTCCAGGTAGGTTGCTGTGAGAAGCCACAGCGCCACCTGTGGATCTGTTGGGTGGAGCAGGCAGCTGCCTGGACTCCACGGAGACTTTGCTGCCCTGAAAGACCCCAGAGGCCGAAGGAACCTTCCGTGAAGCACAGCTCAGGAGCCAGGACGGCTCACGGCGCGCAGGATGCTTTTCTGGGATGGGGGTGCGAAAGCCAAGGACACTGCCGTGGACACTGCGGGGACACTTGCGTGTGGCCGGTGTGCCAGGATGTCAGTGGGAATCGCAGCAATAAAACACACTCGCAGCGGCTGTTGAGCTAATCGAGATGTCAGGACGATCCTTGGCCTGCCTTTCTGGCCTCTGCAATTTCTCTGCTCCCTTCTGCAAAACACCAAACCACCTCCCCGGCCTGCACCCTGCGCGGGCTGAGCACCAGGACCGGAGGCTCTTTGTCGTTTGTGTGTAGCGAATGTGCACAGCGATATCGCTTTGCCTCATGAATATTTTAATATCAGAGCAGCTGATCCCAGGAAGTGCTGATTCGCTGTTGTGCGGGGCTGGTGCCTCTCAGGAGGCTGCACTCGTCAGCTTGGTGCCAGCCTGGCCAGGCCGCAGAGGAGTCCTGGGCCCTGGGCTGCTGACGGGGCTTCTGCACATGTGCCACTCCTCCCGAGTGGGACTCAAGGACGCAGAGGGGAGCTGACCTGCCCTCAGCCCACTGGTGCCCCTCAGGAAGGTGGAGCTCAACTCGGAATCTAAGCACGGGCTGCTTGTGGGGAGGGTGTCGCCAGTGGATCCCTGGCTGAGCCCCTCTGGAGGCTGGCGCAGGGTCCTCGGACCCCAGGCACTAGGGCCTGCACACTCACCCGGGTAATTAATTAGCGGACCCCCCACGTGCAGCCGTGGCTGCTGCTCTTTTCTCTGTTGCGTTTATCAGGCTCACAGTAGCAGGCCTTCTGCCAGGTACCAGGAGCGTAGTTAGCTCTTTTCTGATATATGGGCTGTGCCTGCCGCATGCCGGGCCAAGGCTGTACCAAGTATTGGATCACAGTGAGTGGAGGAAGCTCTGCAGCCCGCTCCCAGCCCAGGCGCAATCGCAAGACAAGTAATGAATTGGGATTAGACGGGGGAGAGGTGAGATATCGGCGCGTGCATGCCGGAAACAGGAGGTGGCTTCTCCGTGCAGGGTGGCCGGAGCTGGTCACTCTGGACTCAGACCTTCGGCCCAAGACTGATGGGAGGGGACAGCCCTGAACTGGGGGGAGCCCACAGGGCAGAGTGGGAATGAACCTTGCTTTGTAAGGCCAGAGACTGGGAGGTAGGGTACGGGGTGGAGAACTGGAGAGGAGGGAGTCCCTGTGAGACTCTGCTGCATCGAACGTTAGATTACGGAGGTGCAGGCCAGGAAAGACCATTGCAGACCTCCAGCCATTGCGGCTTTCGGCAGGGAGTGTTGCGACCAGCCCAGAACTTTGGAAAGAGGATAGGATCTGGGGCTCAGAGCGGATTTGGGGATCAGATCCGAGACTCAGAGGAAAGACTCAGAAAGCCAGCTGTGAGTTTGAAGAGGAGGAGGACAGGTGGGAAGGCCGTACAAGGGAGAGGGCTGCTTTCTCCCCACACTGGGCCTCAGGCCCTGCCTTGGTCACCTGCCCCGTGGCCTAGGCTATTCCCCACGTCCTGGCTTCCTCCAGGGCCCGTGGAATTCCTGCCCCTCCCCGTCCGGACGGCGGGCCAGGGTGAAAGGAGCAAGGCCATGTTCCCAGGCAGAGGTGGTGTCCCTCTGGGCTTCGCCGTTCTCTGTCCACACCCTACAGGCCCAGCTGGAACCGGACGGGCTCCCTGAAGGAATGAGGGTGGCCCTGTCCTGCTGCAGGGGTCCCGGTGGGAAGCAGCAGCTGCCCTCAGATGGGCTCTCTTGGGCGCCGGGTCTCAGGGTGCCCAACGACCCATTGATTCTGGGTCTCCGTGGGCACTGAGCCTGCCGGATGTGGTGCCTGCTGGGTGTAGGAGGGCCATGCCACCAGCTCTTTATGCTGGTCCCTGTCCTTGTTAGTGTCTGCTTGGGTGGGGTCCCCACTCCGCTGACAGCCGCTGAGCTCAGGAGGGCGACAGTCAAGACACCCAGCTCAGCAGCAGGGGTTCAGGCCGGACTGGGCCAGGCCATGGGGAGAAGGACTTCAGGAACCACGGGCTGCAGGGACGGCTCTCAGGCCATGGAATGGCACTTGTGTGTTGTCTCTGGGCTCTCTGGGTCATGGTGAGCGCTCTAGTTTGGCTCTTGAGTGCCGCATTGGGTGCAGGAGTTAGAGGCTCTGTCCGCAGCCTGCGATGCCGTGGTAGAACCCTAGGAGTTGTGGCCAAGGCAGGAAGTTAGGTCAGTAGGGTTGTCCCTGCCTTTGAAGGGGATCCTGCAGCCCCAGCCCGCGTCTCTCTTTCTGCTTCCTGGCTGCCATGAAGGGAAGCACTTTCTCTGTCCCACATTCCAGCCATGATTAGCTAACTCTGGGCTGAAACCCCCGCCAAAGCTGGGGGTCAAGGTAAACCTTTCCTCCTTAAAAGATGTTTGTCTTGGGTATTTTGTCACAGTGATGGAAAGGTGACTAACATGAGGTTGAACTGATGGGCTGTGCTGCACAGCATCTGCAGGGCCTTGGGCCGGTCCCCAAGCCCCCGACAGTCCACGGTCCACCTGCCATGTGGGGTGGGGTGGTGACATCCGTCCTGCTTGGGAGGCTCTGAGGGTGCTTGAGAGCTGCCTGCTCAGGGTGGGGTGTTCACCATCCTCTTCTCCCTGGGACTGTCTACACTGTGTGCTTCCAGACCGTGTGGCTGAGCTCAGCAGGATCCAGCACTTGTCAGATGAGCACATCCTCTACGTCGGAGCCGAACAGGCAGGCCTTAATGTTTAACCAGCAGCCAAGTCGACTGGAGGCTCACAGCCCCATGAGACGGGTGTCACAGCACTGCCAGACAGATACGCATGAGGCCCGGAGAGATTTGGTGACTGGCTCAAAGCCACAGAGCTTCTAATCCAGGCGCAGGCCTGTCTCATTCCAAAGTCCCAGCTGGTTTTCTGAGAGCAGCGTTCAGTAAACCAGAGCTGGCTGCAGGCCAAATCCAGCTCCCTCCTGTCCGTGTAAATAAAGTTTTATTGGCATGCACGTCCCCATGGGTCCACCTGCTTCCCGAGGCTGCCTTCCTCCTGCAGTGGCAGAGCTGAGAGGTTGCAGCGGGGTCTGGGTGGCCCGTGAGCGTGGACACCTGGCTCCGTAGTCAGCATTCGCAGCCTGCTGTAGAGCACGCTGGATCACAGCCACTCCCTGCGTGTCACTGTTCAGTGCTATCCCATAAAATTCACACGCTGCGGCCCCGACTCCTCGGACCTTGGAGTGTGACCTTGCGTAGCAGTAGAGTCATCGCTGTTGTCATTAAGCACGAGGAGGATCGGCCCGGGTTTCCTCCCTCAGAGAAGGGGGTGAGAAGTTCTGGACCTCAGCACTGGACCACCATCCTCACAGATGGAGTATGTGGGCACAGACGCAACCCCAGGGGGTGCCAGGTAAAGGCAGGGGCCGGGCTGGTGCACCTGCATGCTCAGGAGCACCACAGGTCTCCAGCAAAGCTCCAGCACGGAGGCCTGAGGCCGACTCTGTCTGCAGCAGGAGCCAATCCTGCCGGCACCTTGACCTTAATTTACAGCTTCCAGAAGGGTGAGCAGCGTCTCACTGCCTTCATTCTCCCCCAGGGTGCTTTGCAGCAGCAGCCCCCAGCCAGTAGCCTCAGCCACTTCCTTAGACCGGGGCGGCGTAGGCGCCGCAGGTCTCACCCTGGACAGCTGGAGTGGCCTCACCCCTGGAGCCGCCTGGCCTGTCGTCTCTGAGGACCTTGGATCCCGGGTCTCCACGGCCACGCGTATGCAGCAGATCTGTGCACAGGCTGGAGGGGCTGGTTCCAGGCTGACGCTAGGGCCAGCTGTGCCCTGGGCCCAAGTGTCGTGGCCTCATCTCTTCCAAAACTCACGGATGCCACGGGGAGGCAGGTGACCCAGGTCCCCCTGACTAAAGTGTGTTCGCGAGTAAAGCACAGCCACTTCCTTCGCTTCAGTGTGGCTTTTCCATCAGTCTTGCTCCTGGCACCGGGCCGGGCTGTGCCCCGCGTGACAGTGAATGCCTCGTGGGCAGCACAACACATGACTCGTCCGTGCCGTGCCCCCGGCCAAGTGCCCAGCTCACAGAAGGCTCCGAACCACACACACCTCTGCCAGTGGGTGTTTGGGGAGCATCTGCCTGAGTGTCCTCCCTCGGAGAAGGGAGTAAGGAGGTCCTAAAGCAGGTTGCTGCAATGCAGGGTCCTTGGCCTGCGGAAATTGGGTCTTACTCCCATGGTGGAGTTACAGACCTCTGATGGCCAGGGAGTATTGAGAGCTGGAAACAGCAGCCCCAGTGTCACCTGATGTGGGGCGGAGTCTGGGTTTAAAGAGCCACCTCCAGAGACCCCAAATCCAGCAGCCCCCCTGCCATCTGATGCTGTCACTGCAGGGCAGTGCCCAGGTGCCTTTCTGTGCACCCAGGACAGCTTTCAGTGTGACCACGTGCCAGCCACCTGCTAGACAGAGCCACACAGGGCTCTCAGCCTGATCCCAGCCGTGCCATCTCAGTGGCAGTGCCCTTCAGAGCCTGAGCTCTGTCCCTCCCTGCGCCACCTCTGCTGGGCCTGGAGGTGGCCAGATCATGCTGACTCAGGGCTCTTTCTGGGGTGTTGGGGAGGAAAATACCAGGGTGCCTGGTACGTGTTTGTTGGGTGCGATTCGAGAAGGGTCACAAAGCCACAAGTAATTGTCTCCAAAACCTAGAGACAGGAGAGATGAACCAGGTCGTGTGGCCCTAGAGCTGGTCTTGCAGGATGGAGGGTTCGTGTGTGGGCAGGTGGCCTGCAGTCCAAGGGTTCCTCCCAGTTATGGGGCGGGGCTCGTAAGCACGGCCCCAGCACTGGCCAGGATTTCCACCGAAGCCCTCCTGCAGCCAGGTGGGCGTCTCTCATTGCTCTGCTTTGGCCCCTTTCCCCAGACGTGAAAAGAAGTCCCCTCTGCAGGGCATCCTCAGACAGCGAGCGCCTGGCACAGGGGTTCAGGCCTGGGGAGAAGGGAGGGGTCATGGCCCTTGGGCCTCCTGCGCGCACTACTGCTGCAGTGAGACCTGTGCTCCTCCCCCGGCTCTGCAGGGCCCCTGCATGTGACCCTGCGTGCAGTGGCAGTTTGCCGCCCCTCCAGCTGCCACCGAGAACGCCACCACCTTCAGCGGGTGCTGGTAAGACCACGTTGCATTTCACCAGCAGGGACAGTGGCCTCTCCTGCAGCCCGCGCCCACCTTCTGGAAAGGCTGGGCGGATGGCTTAGCCCCGCGGTGACACCGGCTCACCCTGGGACTCAGCCTCGGTGTCCTTTGGAGGGTGTGGTTTTGCTCTCTTCTCTTCCCCTTCCTCTCAGGCCATGGCCGTCACATGGGTGCTGCCCTAGACTTTGTCTGTGCCTTTGGAGGCAGGTGAACCCATGGCCGTGGGCTCAGATCCGGCTCTGGTGTTTAGTATCTGCCGGACCTTGGGCCAGGCACAGTTTATCATCTGCCAAGCGGGCTGTCGGTGGAACCTGCCTGGAGAGGGGTCATGAGCAAGGCTGGGGAACGATCACGACTATGTGCCAGACCTGATGGCTCTTTGGATGAGTAAATACAAAGGACCCTGGTCTTGGGGTCAGGAGGACCTGGGTGAGGCTGGAAGGCCTGGTGTTTTGCTGTGTGACTTTGGTAAGTTGCTTCACCTCTCTGGGCTTTTACCCTGGGACAACGGGCACCATTACACCTCCTTGAGGGGAAGCTGTTTGGAGGATAAGGTGAGAGTACCGGGCAAAGGGCCCTCCCCCAGGGCCGCCTGCAAACGTTTGTTGACTATTTCCTCTCCCTGGCTTCCTCTCCCTGGCCCCCATCCAGAGCCTGACCTTGGCCCTGAGTTCCAAGAGGACTTCGGAAATGGCTTTGGCTGCTCTGTGGAGGGAGCTGCCCTGATCCGCTCTCCGATTGGAATCTCGGACGCCCCTTGCCAGGCCTTTCATGTTGTCGGTGCGTTTCACAAGAGCCCCGGTGTTTGTTTGCCAGCAGACAGAGGGCGTTTTTAGAGCTTATGCGTAATTCTGCACTTCGAGGAACAAGAGAGGCACAGGCCGCAGCTCGAGCCAGGCCGGACCGGACCGGCAGCGCCCGGTGCTGTGTACCCGCGGCCCCACTGCCCTGTTCGAGGC
>NW_022900935.1:866110-867437 GCF_012274545.1 Fukomys damarensis
GCCCTGTTCGAGGCCGACACCCTGGCCGCCCGGCCCCACCCGGCTCCTGGCCTGGCCCTGAGGGAGTGCAAGGCCCTAAGTTTGTGGTGATGGTGGTGGTGTTACCAATGGCAACAGGGATGCACACACAGAGCAGCGCCTCCTCCCTCCCGAGAGCCCCTCCCATGGGATTCGGCTGCCTTCCCGGGGAGGTCACGGGGTGTGGCGGGGAGGGGCCAGCCTGGCCACGTGCAACCAGTCCTGCCCCGGGACGCATCTGCCAGCGCACCCCCATTCTTCCTGGGCTGCCCGCCTGGCCCTGTCCTGCAGCGGGTACACAGGCCTCTGCCGCACACGCTGGCTACTTCTCCACAAGGTCAGGAAGGGGGGTACCTGGCGCCATGGCTGTGTTAGGAGCACCCAAAGCCCGTGGAGTTGGTGGGCACCTGCAGGTCAGGTTTGGCAGAGTTGTGGGTGCCCCTGGGCCTCAGTTTCTCCATCTAAAAGGGGAAGACAGCAGCCTCCGTCTCTGGGCCATGAGAGCAGCTTGGGACCATGACAGCGAGCGTGACCTGTGCTGCCGCTGCACAGACAGAGTCACCCCTTGTTTGGTTAGAGGACTGGCTTCTCCCCAACCCTGAGCGCAGACCTGCACCTTCTGCAGCAGCTGGCGGGCTCCCAGCCTGCAGGGTCACCCCTACCAGAGGCGAGGTCCCCCCAGTGAAGGAATCATCAGCCTGGAGCATCGACCTCATTGCCCTGGGTGGGACGTGGTTTCAACCAGCCAATGCCGGCCTGGTGCCGTAAAGCCAAAATCCTAAACAGCAGCCACAGGGCTGCGCCCTGTCCCAGCCAGGGCCTCTGGAGGCCACCTGCCCGCCCTGTGCCCCCTCGAGGGGCTCCCAGTGGAGTCAGCAGGGTGACATCAGGGACAGGAGTCCTTGTGGAGTTCCAGCCAGAGGGACATTTTTAGCGGTGCTTGTGCCGGGAAAAGGTGCACAGAGGCCTAGGAGCAAGTACCACGTGCTTCCCCGGACCCAGGCTCCCTTGCGTGTCTGCAGGACACCGAGTATCGCAGATCAGAGGGGAGCATGTGTGCAGAGAGAAAGCTGTCTCCTTCAGTCTGCTGCTGCCTCCGGCCAGGGAGCTGAGCCAGGATCCTAGGTGACATTGGCTTCTGGTTTCTCTGACCCAAGAGAGGACACAGGTGAAGGTTAGTGTCCCGGCTCAAGTCAGACTGCCCGCGTTGTTAGCCTGGCTCTTCCGGTTGCTGCCTGAAGGATCACAAGCGAGTCACTGAGCTTCCAGGAACTTAAGTGTCCTTGGGCAAAAAAAAAAAAAAAAAAAA
>NW_022900935.1:867579-897340 GCF_012274545.1 Fukomys damarensis
AAAAAAAAAAAAAAAAAAAAATCAGATCGAGGTCACTGTCCCTGCCATCAGCCTGCCGGGTACTTCTCAGGGTCCTGTAGATGGGTCTGAACTCTTTTACTTCTAGCCTAATAACAGAGGGGGTTGTTCTTTTATCCTCGGGGGGCACGGTACCGCAGGGACTCCCCTTGGGGCTTTCCTGGTGGGACGGCCTTCAGGTAAAAGGCCGCGTGGGGCTCCCACCCCAGAAGCCCTCCTTGCCCGCTAGCTGTTCCCCTCCTGTTACTCTGATTGGCAGAGACTCTGCAACCCAAGCGTGGAGTGTGGGTTAAACCCATTCGCCCTTGTGAGGGTCCGAAGCATTCGTTATCTTCATTGTGGTGGAAGGTTTCAGATGTGCTGCATCAAAGCTTATCTAATGGTCCACGTTAGATCACGCAAGTGCATGCTTCCGTGAAACTTCCTGAAACGTAAAGCAGAAGGCAGTCAGCAGAACCAAAAACTAAATGCATTCTGCCGGTGACTCAGCCAGAAGACCTCTGGTGTCTCCTGACACGCAGGTACCAGCAGCAGGGAGGGGTCCTTTCCTACAGCTGTTGCCACCCCGGGTGTCACTGATTGCCTTTTGCGTGTAGCAGGTCTGAAATTGGGGTGCACTCACCCCGGTTATGTGTCAGTTTACTTGCCAGAGATCTTCTTGCCTTGGTGGTCCCCAAAGTGTTGGTACAAGTTGTGCGGTCACCTTCCTGGATATGAGGATAGTCATGGGCAGGAGGCCCCGGGCCTTGCACAAATCCCACTGAGTATGGCAGGGAGCACCCCAGGGTGTTCAGCTGTGCTGCTTTCTGGCTCTTACGGTCTTGAACAAGTGACTTCATCCTTGGAGGGTCCCCCCCATGAAATGGGAAGACGGTAAAGTTGGAGAACTGAGGACATGGCTCTGAGGTATAGCACTTATCTAGCATGGGGCGAGGCCCTGGGTTCCACCCCCAGCACTGCAAAACAAGCCAAAAAATTGAGATTATCTGGAGACTCCGGTGAGATCCGTGTGCGCTACTCCCTGACTCAGGGCTGGGTGGGTGGACAGCAGGGAGGAAACAGGGTGACATCTTTTCAAGATTAGTCTGGGGAAGTAAGTCAGGATCTCAGGGGCTCCTGAGCCTCATTAGACTTTGGAAGTTCAAATCCTGCCTCCAGAGCCCACTGGCCACATGACTTGGAGCAAGCCACTTAGGTCTTGTGCCTTAGTTTCTATGCATGTGACACGGGCAGGAACCAGGCAGTCCTTCGTCGGGTTTTCCTCACAGCTGTTATTAATGATTACCTGTCTGAGCTGAGGATACGGGGTAAAGATGGCCAGGTCACTCGCTTTCGGCCTCCCAGCCTCGTATAACGAGGAGGAGGGGTAAGGTGCCACGGCCCACCCTCCCCCACAAATAGGAAATTCTCCGCACAGCGACCGGCTTGTGCTCTCCCTGTGCGATTTGATAGTGGAAAAGCACTACGGGTTTTATTTGGCAACATGTTTGCAGTCTGTCCCACAGATTTTTGCCTTTGTGGGGCATGGGCCAGACCCTTGGAGCTCGGGCCGTATGCCAGGCCGTATGCCAGTGCCTGCCGACATCTGTCCCTGCGGCCACCACCCTGGGATTCTCCCTTCATGACTGCCCACTCTGCCTGGGCTCCACCTGGGCCAGGGCTGTACCCACCCTTCCTGTTTCCTGAGTCTGCAGTGTAACCTGCAGAAGGTTGGCATTGGCACCTGGCAGCAGGAAAACAGTGCCTGCTCACCTGTGTCCTCCGCAGGGCGGTGCCATCTCAGCAGCCCCGGTGGCCATGAATTTTCCTTTCCCCTATGCTTTGCCACATGGCCAGGCCCCGAGCAGACATCTGCAGCTCTTGGGGTGGCTGGAGGATTCAAGACCAGGACTGCTGTACTGAGATTCAGGTCCCAGCACCAGAGGAGTTAGATTACTGGGGTGCTCTGCCAACCCCCGCCACCTTAGCCTGGGGTTCACCAATAAATAATTCATAGATCAGGCCAACGCCAGGGTGCGGGGTGCAGCGCCGGGGTCAAGCACTTGACAAACATGTAGGAGACCCTGGGCTCATTCTCAGTACTGCAAAAACAAAAAAGCAAGAAAGGTCTGATACCTTAGGGTTGGTGGGTCAGCTTTAGACTGAGGAGGATTCCAGGACTAAACCCAGAGGTGACAGATTAGCACTGACTTCACCGAGCTGGAGAAGGGAGGAGCCCTCCTGCCCACAGAGGACCCGGCCAGTGCCGAGGTCTGCCCGGATGGGGTTGTGGAAGGGCGGTATGCCTGGCCACTGTCCACCCACAGGTGTTCTCTGAGAACCTGCTCTCTTCCTGACTCTGCACCAGGTACCAGGGATGCAGCCACTGACAAAACAAAACTAAGTCGGAAATCTCTGTGCTAAGAGCTTGTAAGGGAAATAAAGCAGGCAAGGAGAGTCGGCGGGCCAGGGATTCCTCCAAAGGAGCGGCAAGGATAGCCTTGTTCACTTCAGACCTTGTAAGGGCTGGGAACAGGCGCTCTCAGGACCTCTTGAGTCGGGGTGGGGCTGGAGAAGCCTTGAAACGCCCACCTTGGGTTCGGGGTGGGGGCCCTGGTGCCGCTGCTGGGAAAGGACAGGACGGCTGCACCTCTTGACACCAGGAGGCCTGAGTGAGCTAATACCTGACCCTCAAAAGCAGGTGCGTGCCAATTCCTCACTGAGGGTTGTGATCCCTTCTCACCATTGAGAGTAACAGGCAGAACGCCTCCAAATGTGGAGGGTATTTTCAGGAGCTGAGTGCTTCATTTTCCCACAGCTACGTGAGGCACGGACAGTTCCGGGTGTAGGTGAAAACGTGGAGGGTTTGGGCCCAAGTGAGGTGGATTTGCTTTGGGCACAGGGCTCTTGGGGTTGTGGCCACACCAGGAGGAGATGACAGGCTTGGGCAGGATGCAAGGCGGGCATGGCATGGGGTGGCAGCAGGGACCCTCGCCACCCTCCCTGTGCCCTGATGCCAGGAGCTCCCAGCCTGCCTTTCCAGGCGGCGTCTCCCAGACCCTGCAAAGCAGGTAATCCCAGCACCAGTCGGAGGTTGCTGAGCAGATCGCCGCTCTGCCTGCTGAGGAGTCGCAACTGCGGCTGCTGCTTGCCTCCTGGGTTTTGGCTTGCATGAGCTGAGAGCGTGGTGCTCCCTCAGCAGCAGGCAAGGGGCTGAGAGTCAGCTACTTCAGCACAGAGGCGCAGGGGCCCCAGCTGGCTGACCAGTGCCCTGCCCTCCTTCGCTCTTTAACAGAATCACTCAAGCCCCGGAGACTTAATGAGATCCTGGGAGCTTTGTCTTAAGGCGCAGCCTGTGCAGCAGATCCCCACTCTCCCCAGAGGCTCAGCTCTAAGCGCGTCACTGGGAGCCCAGTGTGCAACACCCTCACCCAGTCAGCGGGCAGCCCCGCAAGCCTGAGGGTGGGCGGCCTTGGTTGTCACCTGCCGAGACCACAGGCAGGCCGTTCAACCCCGTGAGCCTCACGGTGCGATGGGAAAACTGGAGTGAGCTGTCTAGGATGAGTGTTTGCAGAGCACCTCACACCACTTGCTGTGAACCTTCCATCCAGAGGTCATTGGGTGTAACCCACCCGAGGGGTCACAGGGCCTCTGATCCCGGTATCGAGCTCTAAGCCCAAGCTCTTTCTGCCTTGACCTGTTTGCCTTCGAGTTCAGGGTCTGTGTAAGGCCCGGGTGTTATCCTAAGAGTCACCCCGAGCCTTCAGTTGGGTCTCTGGGCCCAGAAGCCTCAGGCAGGGACAGCAGAGTGACAACAGCAGGGGCTGAGAGTACTGAGCAGCCACACCGTGGTCCCGAAGGCGCCTCCTTCGTCCTCATTGCCTAATGCTGTTTATTCGAGCTCTGACCAGCTTACTTCCTGTTATTCCTCTCACTCAGGCTGGAAACGCTTCGCTTTTGCTTCCTTAGGAGAGTAGATGCTTTTCTCTTTTGCTGAAGTAAAAAAAAAGCCCTGCATGCTGAGCCAGCAGTCTTTGGTCCGTGCTCACAGCCCCCTGGAGTAAGCAAGAGGCCCCCCACAAGCCTCAGCCAGCCCTGCGGGGTGGGGGAGTGGCACAGCTTGCTGGGCCTGTCCACAAAGGTGGGGAGGTCTTTACACCAGTCCAGGCTGAGCCAGGGGGCCGTGCCCATAGAGACTGCCTGTGCCAGCCTCGGTCATCTCTCCCTCCTGTACCAGAGTCCCCAGACGGGCACCTCTGCAGAGCACCAGATCTGGGACTGCAACATAGGGCCATGAACTCCGCATTCTCATTATCACTGTAGTAATTGCCGTCGTGTACAGAAGTCATTAGAATGGTGATGAATCCCAGGTACCCATCACCTGGCCCACATCCCTTACCCCCGAAGCATTCTGTACCCCCGTCTACTCCCTCATCCCCAGGTTATCTCAAAGCAAGTCCCACAGGCCTGATGTCATCTGCAGAGTCTATTATGTCTGTACAAATAAAAACACTGAGAACCGTACTCCAAAGAATCGTCCACCTGAAAAAAAAAAACTATCAGGCATTCAACTGTTACCTAACTTTCTTCAGAAATTCGCTTCCTGCCTTGTTGGGAGGCAAACCAAGACAGCATCCTCACAGTGTGATCTAGTGCAGTGCCTTTCTGAGCGTTATAATCAACCGGTTCCTGTCTGTTTTCCGTTTTTCTTGCTGATTGTTGAAGAGACTTGTAGGTTTCTTACGGTCTGCAGTTTGCTGACTGAACCCCCGTGGTGTCGCTCAGCCTGTTCCTCTGTCCTTTGAACTGCCTGCAAGTTGGTGATTCTCGTAGAGGATTGGTCCAGTTCGGATTCACGTATTGACTTTTCTTGCAAGAATTCTTCAGAGGGGATGTTGGGGCTTCTTTGGGGAGTGTACACTATCTGTGTGTCTTGCTTTCATGATGCTGCCAGCCCTGGATGTGTGAGGCTGGACCTAGTCAGTCCCTAGCCACGGATGATGGCACCAAGGTCAGCAACCCCGTGTAGATGGCGTTCCATTTGATGTCTGGTTTGCTCTGCTGCCTTCCCGGCAGGAAATGTGGGTGATATCTTGACTTGCCCTCCTTGGTTTACCAGTTGTCAGAATCATGAGTTTAGGGCCTCTGCTTTCCCCATCAGGAAACAGTCCTAGCAGTCTGTTTATGATAAATCTGCTGCCTCCAGAGCTCAGCTGTTGAGAAAACACAGGTGACCTTGACAAGTTCACCCAGGTGGCCACAGTGGTAAGCAGGCGTTGATATCTCCATATTGACAGGCAACACACCTGTTGCCAGCTGGAGAGACAGACAGAGGTTCATTCCAACCTTACAGATGAGGGACTGAGTCCCAGAGGTGGGGCCCTGCCCTGTTCATGTAGCCAGTAGGCATAAGAGCAGGTGAGGAGTTTGAGAACTAGAATTCCCGATCTGGTGATGACCAAGCCCTGAGAGCCTGGAGCACTCGCCACCAGGACACTCAGCCTGGGAGGTGCTGGGCTCGGTTTTACTCAAAATGCATGGGGTGGGAAAGGGTCATTCTTCTTTTTTTTTTTTCTTTTTTTTTTTTTTGTGATACTAGAAACTGGACCCAGAGCCTTTGCGCTGAGCTATATCCTCCTCCCTTATATTTTTTATTTTGGGTTAAATTGCTCAAGCTGTGCTCAGACTGACATCTTCCTGCCTCAGCCTCCCACAGTGCAGGGATCACGGGCACGTGCCATTATCCCCAGGAGGCAGTGCTTTCCGAAGGCCTTTCTGGGGCTTTGTCCAACCCACCAGCTCTCTCTGGCACCTCCAAACCACCCGAATACTTCTGCTCTGGCCTTTGTTTTTCCCTGCACAGTTGCTTTCTTACAAATTCTAGGTATCTTGTTTCTGAGCTAGTCAGGCTTTTAAAGCAGTCAATAAAGTTTGCCCGAATGAACAAGCAAACAGACTCTGAGCCAGTGGTATTGGTCTTTCCTTCCAATCTGGCCACAAGTCCTCAGCCAAAGGGATCTCTGAGGACCCACACTGGGCACAAGGAGGAGGCAGGGGACCACCTGGCATCTTCAGGTCCCGAAGGAGGAAGAGGCGATGGAAGGCCTGTGGTGGCTGCAGCCGGTTCAGGGCCTGCACCGTCTCCTGTGCGGATCTTTTCCACCCCAGGACCTCAGTTTGTATGTGCTCTCAGGCACCGCCGGTATTGATGGCCGACAGCACCTCGAGCACCTTCAGGCCACAGAGTTGTGTGTGTCACCCCTTTACTCCTCCAGGTGGGGACACAGATGCACGAGGAGGTGAAAGAGCACCCCAGAGTCACCCAGCTGGCAGGTGAAGGAGTGAGGACTTGAACTGGTGATTAGATACAGAGAGACCAGCTCTACCCCTCAGGGAGCTCCTGGGCCCCCAGTGGAGCCACGTCTCCTCGGTGCTCTGTGTTGGAATGTACAAGTGCATTCGACCTAAATGCTCAGCTGTGGCCTGGTTACTGCCATCGGGAGAGACGGGGCACAGTGACGGCTAGTGCCTCACCTCTGGGTTGACAAACCACGCCACCCTTGGAGACAGAAATGGGTGCCTTTCTGTCTTTTTTTCCCTAGAGTTAAACAACCTCAGCTTCTCCCAGGACCCAAGGGAAGGAAGACACAAAGGGTGTAGACAGGCAGAGTTCCCCTAGGCAAAAGGTCACAGAGCCCCGGGCCTGGGTCTGTCCTGGTGCACCAGGCCCCTGCACCCTGCCAGCTTCCCACTGGGAGCAGCTGTGCCACCTCCAGGCTGGCAAAGCTCAGGTGATCAGATGCCAGGGTACCACCAGTGTCTGAGATGGGCCGAGCCTAGCTGTCCAGAGGTCTCCTGCAGCCATCTGCGTCCTCCTGCGCTCCGCCCACACTGCTACTGTGGGCACTGTCTGTACTTAACCAGGCACCTTCTAATGTGCTGGGCCTGGTCCAGGGCTGTGCGCAGTGTGACAGTAAATAAATGCAAGACAAGCAGGGTCCGATGAGAGCAGAGCTTGGGAAAAGAAGGAAGCACTGAATGGGGGGCAGTGTGGGAGAGGGGCTGGCACCGCCGCGGTCCTGGAGGCAGGAGAACAGGGAAGGCCTCTCCAGGAGGTGATGGTGTGGGGACAGGGCGTTGAGCCAGTGCCGAGCTTGGGGGCGGTCCTGAGGCCCACAGCGCAGTGAGTGCAAAGGCCACGTGGCCCTCAGGGAAATGGTTGTTCTCTTCATCTGCCAGCTCTTTTCTGTGCTGCGCACCTGATACCATAGGGCATTGCGGGGAACACAGTGACCCTGTGGCTAAGCACTGAGGAAACCTGAGCTCGTCTCAGGGGAAGGTTGTGTCTGAAGGAGCCACCAAGCTGGACTTAGGAACTGAGAACTGATTTGCTCTTGGGGCCCAGTGGTCCCTTGGGGCGCCCCGAGTCCTCAAGGCCACCTCTCCCCGGAGGCCCGAGGGCCAGCCACTCCCAGGGGTCTCAGAGGGGCGCGCTCTCCGCAGGTGCCCGCCCCTGAGCAGCCACCTTCCTCGCGGGCCTCAGTCCGGCCCCCAGGAAGTGGGGCCTGGGATGTCACCTGCAGGTGCTCCCGGAGCGGCAGGAAGCAGCGTCAGCCTCACAGCCCGGCCTGGTTGAGTGGCTGCCGTTGTTACAGTGAAGCTGTCACCGTCCTCGGGGCTTGTACCCCACCTAGGCAATTTAAAAGCTTTGCAAGGACCTGTGTGAAAATTTTAAGTCAGGAGAGGTTCTGGGGATGTAGCTCAGTGCAAAAGCCCTGAGTTCAATTCCTGGTCTACAAATGAATAAAAATATCAGGCCTAGCATTGGTAATGCTGTGACCCAGTCCTGTCTGCCTCGTTCTCAACTTGGGAGAGAACTGTTTTAAAGCAGTTTTCGTAGAGGCTGTGATGTCATTAGTTCCCCCTGCCTTCCTCCCAGCCTGCTGCCTCCCTTTCCTTTCTCCCTTTGCTGGATTATCTTTGAGCACTTCCTCAGAAAGACAAATCAAAGTCCAACTGAGCACTGCTCGAAGGCAGGGGTAAACACAGCACCAGAGCTTATCGGTCCTGAATGTATGTTCGGGGACAGGCTTGGCTAATCTTTCATCTGATCACACTCATTAACATTTAAATGTGTAATCATCAACGTATCTGCTCACACGGGTGGTCTACTACGGACCTGATGGAGGTCTTGATTACAGTCGGCTTCCAGTCTTGCCACAAACTCTCTCCCCTCCAGGGAGAGGCATGGAGTCGGGCAGCTCCGGCCGGCCTGAGGGGTTGGCCGTGGCGTCCGGTTCCCGCGACACCCCGTATTGTAGAAGCTGTCGCTGATGGCGGAGAAGACACAGACCGCTTTGCGTTCTCCCCACAACCCTAGGTCTGCCTGGAAGAGGAGGAAACCAAGACAGGATGAAAAAGGAAACACTGACTAATCATTGCTGCTGAGGCCAGAGAGCAGATAAGAACACACCCCAAGCTTCTTCCCCAGCCCCAAGTGCAGAGCCAAGAGGGTCTTCCCGGAGTCGCAGGGATGAGATTAGTCAGGGTGTGAGTCCAGGTTCGGAAAATGTGGCTGGGGTTTCCGGCCATGTGGCTGCTCAACACTTAAAGCCACAAGCAGCCAGACCCAGCAGCCTGGCCTGGCACGGGCGCTGGAGCTTCCCTGCCCTGCACAGCAGTCCCCTGTAGTGACCGTGTCCTCACAACTGGGAAGTCTCCAAGGATCGCAAAGGTGCTATTGTTTCTGGGTGTCGTTTCCACGTCAGGGGTCAGCGGGATCTGTTGCCCCCACTCCATAGAGGTGGCCGCTGGGCTCATCTGCTGAAGGCTGGGGCTGGTAGGAGGCAGAGCAGGACTGTCGTTGTGCCCAGTGCTGCCCGGCACCCTCCCGGATGTCTTCTTCCTCCACTCAGGCCACAGCCGACCCCAGCCGTGTTGTCACAGCCTGTGCAGGACCAAGTTTAGTGCGTGGCTCAGCTGGTCCCCACTCAGCACCCTCCCTCCCGACTTTGCCCGGAAGGAGACTGCCTGTAGCCACCAGGCTGCCGCCTGCGCCCAGCCTTGAACAGTTCTGCAGGGTCGCCCTTGGGTGCGGGCGCGATGAGCCCAGAGAGGCCGCTCTGGAGTGCACCCTGTATCCCGCACCATTCCCTGCTGCACCCCACTGCCTCCCTGTCTGCATTGAGCTGCAGCCGGATCATGCATGCCTCCCGGTGACCTTCCACACCAGCCCAAGCCTTTAAAAATAGTCCTCATTGTGCGGGGCAGGGGTGGGCTGCAGCCGAAACTGCTTTCCAGAAATCCCCGCCTTCCCACCCAGCCTAGGGAATGTCATTGTCCGGGCCATCCCCTGCTACTATTTTTAGTGTGATTCAAAGGAAGGAGGACCTTTTCCTGGACTCTCCTTCCTAGGCTGGAAAACAAACACCCCCTCTGCAGCCCGCCCCTCCCACTTCCCTCCTGCTGGGAGCTGCCCGGGAGAGGCTGGGAAGGGGACCTGATCCACAGGTCCACCGCCCTCCTGCCTTCTTCTGGGGTCCATGGTCCTGTGGCCAGTGAGAACCAGACAGCCCGAGTGGGCCATGCGACCCCTGTGTCCCTCTGAGCACACCTGTCTGAGTCTGATCACCCTGGACTGGCTACACCATCCTGGCTCTCGTTTTTCACACTGGGCTTCCTGGTCCCTGGCGCATGACCAAGGCTGAGGTGCCCCTGATGGCCAGGAACTTCCGGCCTCAGCTCGGACCTACCCGCTCGGGGACAGCTCTGACTGTAAGAGGTCACTGAGCAGTGGACAACAGCCAGGCAGTCCCAGGCAGTGACTTGCTTCCAGTTGCCCTTAAGGAAAAAGCCTTTTTCCCGGTAGGCACACAGAGTTTAGGGACCGTAGCCAAGGTCACACTCTGGGCTTCATACCCAGGCTCTGCAGTGCTGGCCCCTTCACAATGAGTTTCCCCTGGGTTTCCATCTCCTCAGGCACCTGCTCAGGAGAGTTTGGAATTCTGAAGGCAGGATGCCTGGCATCGCTGGCACTAGGCCGCCGTGGGGCCGGTCTCTAGGTCCTCACTGTCCTCCTCTCAAGGGGCAGCCCCGTGTTCCGCCCTGGAGCGGGGCATCCATCCCTGAGCTGGAGGGCCAGGGAGGAACAGCTCGGGGAACCTGGGAATCGTGAGCTAGTCTTTCTGCACCCCACTCATGCCCAGGTTGTGCATGTTCGGTCAGGAGTCCTGGGACAGAGGCAGAGAAGCATCTCAGCCTGACCTGCATTTTAAGGGGACTGCTTGCTGCTGGGTTGGGACACCCCACAGGGGCTGCTGCTTGGCCCAGTGTGGGACACTGGTGACGCAGCCCAGGTCAGTGGCTCCTGTGGCAAGAAGTGGCGAGAAGCTGATGCTGTGTTGAACCTGCAGGGGAGGAGGGCTGGATTCCAGAGTTTGGGGCCAGCGTAACCAGAAGGCTGAGGCCACAGTGAAGGGAGGTTTTAGGGTGCTGTGAGAAACATGCTATTGGGGGCTGGTCAGGACATGCTCTGAGACACTTGTGGCCCAAGATACTGTCAGATGGGGATGGGGGACACTCTGATCTGAGTGTGGAGCTCAGAGATGTGCCCTAGGCTTGCTTTGGTGCAGGGCTGGATTTACAGCCATGGGCTGCACAAGCTGTCAAGGAAATGATGGAACAGGAGACTCGAGGAACTGTGGCTTCCAGCTTAGTGGACAGAAGCTAAGTGCATAAACCTAGGAATCCTTCCTTAACCTTTGCAGCTCAAAGTTCTTGCATCCATCTGGCTGGTGTGAAAGGATTGGTTTTCCACCAGTGGAAAGAACTGCCTGTCTCTTGTGGCCAGTAGGGTTAGCCTTGGTTCAGTGGCATCACAGTAGTTGGCAGAGCATTGACCCAGATGTAGAGGTAACTAAGCAGTTCTGAGACACTCAAAACTACTCCCTCCTGTGCCATGGCAGACATTGCTAATCAGTCCAGATTCTGGGAGAAATGAATCAATTGGTTATGTCTGCCTTGGCCAAAGGACTGGAATGTATGAACTTATTTGACAAACTGGCCTGTCCTGCCCCCGGTGGGAAGGTCTGGTGCTGTCTTTCTAGGCTACTCATGAAGAAAGGATTTCTGGGGACATCCCAGGTCTGAGCCTAGCAGCACCGGGTCTGGTTGCCTGCAACTCCTTGCGAGTGAGCTGGTCCCCTCCCCATGATACAGTGAGAAGAGGGGCACTAACCTTCAGAGGAAGTGGGTCTCCGCTCAGCCCCTTCCACGTGTCTCCAGCCAGGCTTGCCCTGGTGCAGCTTTCTAGGCCTTGCCTGCTGGTGGCTGCCACTTGTCCAAGTTTTGGGGTCAGCTGTTCTCTCTCACCCAAGGGGAGAATGGGGAAAGAGCCCTGGGTGACGTCAAATGAGGTTTGACCTCTTCTGATCTCACCTTCCTTGTCTGTCAAACAGGAAAAGTCAAAGCAAACTGGCACCTAAACTGTGAATCTGTGGGTTCCCGCTGTACCCCCCAGGTCTACCCTGCTGTCTCCCACCCTGGGTCTCGGCCTACTCAGACACCAGCCAGCCGACGAGGTTCCCTGCCTTTCCAGGGGTTGGAGCTTGGGCCTGAAGGCAGGAAGAGACGATCCCAAGGCTGAGGGATCACAGCGCTTCACAGTGCAGGCAGGGGAGGCTGAGAGTCACCTATGCTGTCACAGGGCAGAGGACAGCATCCAAGCTCCCTGACTCTCATATGTGTCTGTCTGAGGTTCTCTTCTCCCTAAATGCGTGAGGTCTTAGCCCCACTGTTCCCTTGGAGCAAGACAGCCTGTCCCCTTACAGGGCAGAATTTGTGACTCTCGGTTGCCGTTCTGCAGGTAAGGAAATGGAAGCTTTAATGAAAGTCGGGCAGATTCCTCGGCGGGTGCTTCTGATCCCATCCCTCTTGGTGTACGTGTCAGCCCACTCAGGCTAGCTCACTGCGTGACACCCAGCATCTTCCTTCCCTCTCAGGGCCTCGGTTTCCCCAGCTGTAAAGGGAGGGTGAGCTGGAGGGATCCAGAGCGTCCCATTTTGATGTGTTCAGAAGCCAGGGCCCCACAGATCAGCCTGCCAAGCCCTTCTGGCACCTGCCTGCTGTCCCTTACCCCCCAGTCTCTATGGAGATCTGAGGATCAGGAATGCTAGTTGGAAAAGAAAAAGGGGGCCCCCTGCTGGCCGGGCTGGGTCACTCCACAGGGCAGATGAACTGCCAGCCACCTCCCTCCCTGCCTCTGAGATTGTGTTTGTCAGGGCCACCAGCCTGGGACATTTTACAACGGCTCCTGGCTGTGGGTCTCCCCAGGCCAGGACCACGGTCACCTGAGCTCAGAGTAGTGGGAAGCCACTGGGACTTGGGCAAAGCTGCAGGCAGGGAGCCAGGGGATTCCTGAAGGGGTGCTGACTTCAGTGTGCACACATCACACACACGCACACATGCATGGACATGCACAGTCGGCACAGACACACACATCCATGTGTGCACACTCACACACCTCCCTTCCAGCAGCCACAGGCCAGCAATGAGGTGCACACGAGACATCAGACCACCCATATAGGGAACCTCTGAGAGCCCTACCCCGGGAGGCCGGGTAGGGGCAGGGGCAGGAGAGGCATCGTGTGGCTGGGGTGTCCCATGTGTGTACTGGACTGTCTGCTGGTTTTAGGAAACTGCCTGCCATATACTGTGCCGGTGGCACGGGAGGGCTGCAAGGGACTCAGGCAGATGTCCTACCTTTCCCTCTGGGACCCCATCCCTCTGTGGCTATGGTGAGGGACCTCTGGAGCCTCCGTCTCCTCTTCCACTCACAGGTCCACCCCACTGCAGCACAGGGATGGTGAGGACCTGGGACAGGTGTGCACCTGGGGCCAGGAGAGGGCACGTGTGGTCTCCAGCTGCACTGGGGTGTTGGCTTAGGCAGCGGGCTGGGTGGGTTCATGCTGGGGCAGGCAGGGCCTGCCACTTGGCACTCAGCCCCCTGGGGACACCGAACCCCCTTATCTGTAATGCAGAATAACTTCAGAATTGATCAGGAGTTCAACGATGAAAGCCCATGAGGCTTAGGCTCAGAGCCTGGCACTGGCTAAGGCTCGCTGCATGGGAATCATTTTAATATCTTGGAATCTGAGGATAGGAGGGTGATCTCCCCGGGTCTCAGAGCCAGTGCCCAGAATGCCACCCGCCCTGCCCTGCCATGTGGCACTGGCCACCTCACGGACGTGTGTGGGTGTCTTCAGGAGTTCTGCACAGTGTCATTGCAGGCGGCAGTGGTACGGGGAGTTCTCCCAGGTCAGGGAAGCTGAAGGGAACTCTCGGAACTCAGCACCTTTGGTGTGCTGGGGTGGGAAACTGACGCGCAAGGAGGGAAAGATGAGCGGTCCCGGGTTCCTCAGCCCAGGTCGGACTCGCACTGCATGCATCTCGCAGGGAAGGAGAAAAGCTGTGGTGTTCATACTCCGTCCTCCCCAGGAGCGCTGGCCCCTCAGGCTCCCAAGCCCAGAATTCGCCTGTCTCGCTCTGCATCTCGGCTGTGGCCTGACATTGTGGGTGTCTCTGAGAACCAGGCTGGTCTCCTTCCCTATCTTAGGGGCCCAGCAGGCGTGCAGTCCACCCGCCCAGGACCGTGGCGGTGTTTCCAGTGGGCTGGCTGCCGGAATGGGACCCACCTGGGGAGAGAGCCACAGCCACCCCGAGGGTCATTCACTCCCCTAGTCAGGTGTGCGCAGGCCATCAGAATGGGTTCTAAAAGATAGAGGCATAGCAGAGACCAAGGGTGGGAGGGGGGCCCCTGTGGCGTTCTCACAGCTGCATGTGGATTTGAAATGATTTATTGGAGGTCGATGTGGGACACCGCCCATTCGCTTAGAGCTGCAGTACCAGACCCCACACCCACCTGAATAGGCAGCACAGCCCCTGATGCTTGTGGCCTCGGCAAGCTTCCTCGAGCGCCTTCCCATGCACGGCACAGACGGGCTATGTCCAGGGTGCCAAGAGCTTTGGAAAAGCCGTGTGCAGGCTGGACGCGGGCTTCTCTGTGCACATGGCAGTCTCAGGGGTTCCCTGTTGTTGTTTTAGGTTGTCCTTCATTTGACATTCGTGCTAGAGATTCAGACCTCATGTTTTCTGGGTCCTCTCCCTGGCAGAGGTGGGACATGCTGGTGCCACTGGGAAGCCCCACAAATAAATTTGGTTTTCCGATTACATGGAATTCTGGCCCATGTGGGAACCATCAGAGATGTGAGCCCCTCTCTCTGTCTTTCTTGGCATGAAGCTTCCATGTTGAGGTTTCTAAAAGTATAAAACCAGCCCAGCTGAGCCCCTCCCTGACCTGGCCCAGGGAGCTGCCCCTGCCTGGCAAGATCAGAATAGAGGCCTCTCCCTGTAGGCTGTATCCCCACCCTTTAAGGTTCTAGCCCAGCAGGCCTGGAATTCCTGCGCTGGTGACCTAAGCTGCTGCTAGCCAAGCCACGAGGACAGAACCAGCAGGGGTTGAGGGGTTCAAAGCTGGAATTTGAAGGACTCAGCCCTAGACCCACTGCCTCCAGCGTGAGTCTCTGTGTGGCTCCTGTGTATGATGACACGCAGGGCGCTGGCCAAGCTGGCCCCATCTGTTCTACCCAGGGCCCCGGGAAGGGGCCCCCAGGGCCAGAAGGACATCCGCTTGAGTTGGGTCCTGGCCAGGAACTCAGTCACGGGGCCCCAATTCCTTCCCGTACACAGCCTGACTGAGCAGAGTCGATGTGTCATGTCACCCCCTTTTGCTAGCTAGAGGGCCGGGGCCCCTCAGACTTGGGGAGCTTCATGTGTGGGCTTTGGGGTCAGATGTGGCTGAGGGGCTTTAGGCAAAAGACGGGACCACTCTGGGCTGTCTCCGGTAGGAAGCTTCCAGAGCCCAGGAGTCGCTCTGCGCTGCTCCCTGCTCCAGAGCTAGCCCGAGAACACCCTCGTCTGTGCTCTCTCCAGGGAAGGTTACGGCTCGCTGAGGCTCTGGAAAGACCTGGGTTCCCCCCTTCAGGCAGAGCCTGTCCTGAGCCACTCCACCCGCCAAGGCACCAGGCCCGTGGGAAGGGAGGGCCTGCGAGGCACTGCCTCCTGGGCTGACTAGGCGCGTGACACTTGTTTCTGGTTGCTTCGTTTGAACAGCTTGGGTGAGATTTACTTCACATAGCACACAGTCCGCCCGCTTCAAGGGCACAGGCCGAGGAGTTTGTGCATTCACGGCTGTCACCACAGCCAGTATCAGAACGCGTCTGTCACCTTATGGGGGACCCTACCACCCTCAGCAGCAACCCCACATTCCCCAGCCAGCCTAGCCCAGCCTGAGACCGAGGCAGCTGCTTGCTAATCTCCCCTCCGTCTCCAGAGATGCTGGAAACGGAGCCTGTCTGCCTCTCCTCTCCCTAGCACGGTGTTGTCGAGGCAGGTCCTCCTGGCCGCATCGTTGCTGAACTTCCTTTGATCGTGAAAGAGCTTTCCATTGTGTGCCTGCATCTCTCCTTTCCTTTGATTATTCACTGCTGGACCTGTGAGCAGTTCCCACCTTCTGGGGTGTGATGGCTGCTGCCAAGGTATCTACACACGAGCTCCTGCGTCTCCCTCCGCCCCTCTGGGGTCGGTGCCAAGAGGCAGAATCGCTAGCTCTAGGGTAACTTTGCATTTGATCCTTCGGAGGACCCGCAGGACTGTTTCCCAAAGCCGCTGTGCCGTGGCTCCCTTCTCCCCACGGGTAAGAGAACTCCCACCTCTCCACGTCCTTAGCGGCACACATTACTGGCTTCTTCAGTTCAGCCGCTCTCTGGGATGCGGAGCGGCGTCTCCAGGTGGTCGTACCTGTGTCTCCCTAATGACTGAGGTGTCAGGCTCACACTCCTGTGCATGGACTTCCTGGCCAGGTCTTGGAGATTGTTTAGATTCTTCACCCAATTTTTCAAATGGGTCGCCCCTTTCTTTTGTTTCTTCTTCCTCTCCTTCTTCTTCCTTTTTTAATATGGCCTTCCCAGTGAACCCCCAGCCCTTTTTATCCTTTAGGTTTATTTATTCATTTTATTTTGAGACCAGGTCTCGCTAAGTTAGTAAATGGCCTGGTCGGGGGTTAAAAATTTGCCGTCTTCCTGCCTCAGCCTCCCAGAGTGCTGAGACTACAGGCACGTAGCACCATGCCTGGCTTCTTTTTCTTGGTTTTCTCACTACAAATAGGTTGTCTTGTTAATTAAGCTGTAAGACTTATTTGTGTGTTCTCAAAATAAGTGCCATATCAAATACAGGAATCGCCAAAATTCCCCTACGTTCAGTGGCTGTCCTCGAATTGTCTGGCAGTGTCCTTTGCAGCGAAAGTGTTTAATCTCGATGAAGTTCAATTTACCCCTTGTTTTGTTTGGTTTGGTTTGGTGGCCCATTTCTGGGTTTCTTGTTTTTTGTGTTTTTAATCAAACTTCTCTCCCCAGGGAGAAAATGGAGTAAATGAGGCACTGTCTGGTTGGGTTAGGGTCATTTTTGTGGGCCAGGGCCCAGGAGTTCATCTTAGCACAGAATCGGGTTCCCTCCACTTGCAGCATTTGGGGTCAGGCGCTTGCCTGACGTCAGCTCCTAACCCCGGGGGACTCGGCCAGTTTGGAGCCGGGAAGGACAGGGTCAGCTTCCCGTGTGGGTGGGAAATCTGAGGAGTGAGAAGAGGGACTACGGGCACAGTTGGTCTGGGTTCAAATCCTAGGCATCCCGCGGGACACTGGACATTTTACCGTCTGTTGAAAGGCTCCGGAGCAGGTGCTGGGGCCTCGGGCTGATGCACTCTTCTGTCCACAGCCATGAAGGCCGACCGGAAACGCTTGAAGGGCGAGAAGACGGACCTGGTGAGCCAGATGCAGCAGCTGTACGCCACGCTGGAGAGCCGCGAGGACCAGCTGCGAGACTTTATCCGAAACTACGAGCAGCACCGCAAGGTGGGTACCGCCCGCAGGTCCCAGCCGGGCCTGGACGGTGTGCACAGGGGAGTGGGGGTCCAGCTGCTACCACTCCCTGATCCCATGCCTGCCCCCGGCTTCCCCTTTACCTCTGTGAGCCTCCGTCTCCCCATCTGGAGGAGGGTGATGGTGCACGGCTGCCGTGAATGCCCTGGGGTTGTGGGCACTGAGCCCAGGGCATGGTGCCTAGCACAGAACCAGCACTCAGTGGCTGGGACCCGTTCAGCTGATGAATGCGCCGTGACAAGTGTGAGGAGAGCAGCGCACCTGGGAGACAGCAGTAAATGCTTCCTGCAGGAAGAGAGTCTGGGAAGGTTTCACAGAGGAGGCGATGTATGAGTCGGGCTCTGTGGCATGCGTAGGAGTTTGTGGGTTAGATACCTGAGGAATTTGATTCAGCAAATGCCCATGTAGAATCTGCGATATGTGTGCCCAGGAGGATACTGAACCTGGAAGAGTCCAGCCCCAGTCAAGCAGGGCTTTGCGAGCCACTGTGTCAGCAGAGGACTTTGACCTTCTGATGTGCAGGGCAGAAGAATAGCAGAAAGCCACTGACACAGTGGGAGGTGGGGTTCACAGTGTGCAGCACTTTTGGCGATGGGAGGGCTGAGCTGTTCTGGTCACAGGCGGCGGACAGTTCCAGCAAGGATGTGGGCCCTGAGCCGCAGATGAGATGCTATGTCCCCAAGCCTTCTCGGCTCTTTCCCAGTGACACCGCTGTCCTGTCCCTGGGGCCCGTGTCCCTTCCTCTCCATGATGAGAGCAGCCGAGCACTGTCCGTGCCAGCTCCCCACCGCCTGGACGGTGTTCGGGGCTCTGGCGGCCCTTGGTGCCCCTCAGCCACTGCTGCCTCCATCTGTCCACGTTAGGCCCCTTAGCTCAGCCCTCTGCGTCTGTCCCTGGCAGATACAATGTGCAGCCTGGGGACACCCTGGAGGGAGACGGCGGGTACAGGGCACAGATCCTGGGGTCTGCACCCTCATTGCCACTGCGCCACAGCTTGGGCATCTCTGGAGAGGGAAGCCCGGGGCCCTGGTGACACAGGCACCTGCCTGCATGCACACCGCGTCAGAACAGTGCGTACTTTCACATGCTCGGAGCAGAGCCCCACACAGCCTGGGCTCCATACCTCACAGTTGCCCAGAGCCGTGGGGAGGGCCACCCGTGCAACCCATTTAACAGCTGAGCTTGTGGGGAGGCGAAGTCACCCTCCATGGCAGCTTGGTAAGGTGCACAGGGCCGGGGTGCAGAGCCCCCTTGCAGCGTTTTTGTCAGGAAGGCTGGCACTCTGCGCTGTGGTGGTGGACGTTTCATTATTATTCCCAGGACTCAGGTCAGTCATTTGATCCCAGAAATGCCGCTGTGGGCTTCAGAGCCTCCTAGAAGGAGCGTTCATCTGTCACCATCTAGCGTTGGTCTCCCTGGCACCCAGAGAAGGAAGCAACGCCCCTGGCTGGCGGGAGTGGGCCAGCGCTGGGAGGGCAGTAGGCAGGCAGAAACTGTGCAGAAAGAACCCGAAGGAGGCACGAGGGCCTCAGAGGACGCAGGGGCCAGGTGCTGGAGGACGTCACCCCGGACCTGCACCTTTAAAGGGGACAGATCAGGATTCCAGAAAACCAGGCACAGAGGCGCCAGTACGGGACCCCGAGGGTCAGAATGATGGCGCTGTTAAGGGCATTCACTGATTACGGCCTCAGAGGCCGCCTTAGCGGGAGCTGGTGTAAAGGTGATCTGAGCAGTACCCAGCTTTGCTCTGCCCCTCCGTGCGCACACATGGCCTTTTCTCGCTTCCCGTTTGCCACTGCGACAGTAACCCCGAGGGCTGGGGTGGTCTCCCTGCCTCTGACTCACAGAGGTGACCGTGGAAGCTGAGGCGAGGTCCCCAGCCTGGGGTCAGCGCGGAGGCAGCGTGCCAGCCCCGGAGTCCGCTGCGGAGCCTGCGCGTCCCCCACGCGGTGTAAAGTGTTTGGATGGCCTAGGTGTGCAAGGCGCCCCGAGTGGTCCCCAGGGAAGTGGCTGTGCGGCCAGCCTGGCGCTTAACGGCAAGGGCATCTCAGGTCTCTGGGGGTAGCATCGAATCCACTCCCATGGGGCAGGAAAATCCCGCAAACGCCACGTCATTCTGAAGCCATAGGTAATAAAAGGCCACGCACCCAGCCAGCAGCGAGGTGGGGGTTGAAAGTACGGAATAAGTAGAAGCCTCTAGTAGAGACCCCCGCGTGCAGCTCAGGATGGCCCCGCTGAGCTCCAAGGTCATGTTTGTCCACTGACCTCACTGTGCCTTTTAGGTTCATTTGGGAAAATGAAATTTGGAAGACACCTTTCTGTTCCCTCCACTAGGACCTTCCCACGGAATTTACACCCCCGTGTGCCTCCCTGCTTTTTAATTGTAAGACAGGGTCTCACTGAGTTGCCCAGAATGCACTTGAACTTGTATTCCTCCTGTCTCAGCCTCCCACAATGCCGGGATTGCAGACGTGAGCCACCACGACCAGCTGGAAAATGCTCATTTTTAGACGTTACTGCTCTGCTCCCGGTTTCCACGGAGGGCCAGGCTCCTCCAGGCGGGCCAGAGCAGAAGCAGTGTCACAGCCTCTGGTCAGTGTTGGGTCCCAGCCCGTTTCACAGATGCATTTTCCAAGACCACGTCGTTAGAGCCACTGCGAGAAGCTGAAGCCGCGTGTCCTGGGGGTGCCCCCGAGGGGGTCCCTGGCTCCAGAGTCTCCCCCAGGGTCATAACCCCACGGACGCTGTCTCTCCCCTGCCCGCAGGAGAGCGAGGATGCGGTCAAGGCCCTGGCCAAGGAGAAGGACCTGCTGGAGCGGGAGAAATGGGAGCTGCGGCGCCAGGCCAAGGAGGCCACGGACCACGCGGCGGCCCTGCGCTCCCAGCTGGACCTCAAGGACAACCGCATGAAGGAGCTGGAGGCCGAGCTGGCCATGGTGAGAGCCGCTCGCTGGGCACGCGACCTCAGGCTGCCCTGCAAGCTGGGGGTCGGGACGAGCAGCGCTCCAGGGCCCTCGGCCCCAGAGCCCATCCGTCCCTGTCAGCAAGTGTGGGGAGCAGGAGACCTCAGCCTGTCCACACTCCCCAGGCAGCTGTAAGAGCAGAGGGAAACAGGCTGGAGGATGTGTATATATTTGTTTAGGAAAACACGTGGAAAAACATACACCAAAATAAGAACATTAGTTATCTCAGATGGGAGGAATTGCACATGACTTCTATTTCTTTTTTGCTCTTTTTTTTTCAAATGTATCTGAGGACAAGTCTTACTTGGGTCACTCAGGGTGAAAAATGCTATTTTTTTAAGTTGCAAAACAAACTCCCCAAATATTCCCGAACGCTGTTCTGAGAAGGTGCCTGGGGTACTGCAAACCCAGAATTTGGTTCCATCTGTCCTGCACGACCTGAGCCACACTCAACTCATCTAAGCCTCCGGTCCTCCCTGTCACTGGGGCAGGGGCTGGGCTTTCCATCCTGCACTCCCCTTCCCAAGGTGCTGGGTAGACGCAGAGAGCTGAGAGGGTCTCTGAAGGCCACCAGGGCTGTCCCGCAGTGCCCCCCCCGGACCTTCCAGTGCAGCCGTACAGAAGCACACTTAGTCTTTGCCTGTGTGTCGTAAACAGTGACAGGACGGTTTCCGGTGGTGACTTTCCTCAGGGCAGGCCTGGCTCCTTTTGTTGCCTGGGTTTCCTGGCCCAATGCTGACCCCTAACGGTGAGGGCCATCGAGGCAGGAAGAGGCAGCAGTCTGGGGTCCCCTCTGGGGTGGGCTTTCTGCCATGGCGTGGGTGGTGCATCTCAGATGAGCTCTCCTGGTGCCCAGGGCAGACAGACGTGGTGGCTCCTTGCCTGGACTGAGAGCCACTCACCTCTGCCCCTGGTCCCCCAGGCAGACAATCGGGCCTGCCTCTTTCCGGCAGACATCCAGCCCTCAGCTGTGGGGAGATGCAGCCTAGGTTGTGGTTCTGTTGAGGCATCAGCACGGGCGGTGTCTGCCCAGGCACAGAGGACGGGGACTTTACAGAGCCATGGCGGCTCCTGGCTTGTTGGGGAGTCCGTCTCACTGCAGGTCCTCCTGTCGCCCGCCACCTGTGGTTCACAGCCAGGCCGTGATTGGCTGGCATAGCTGCCCTCTCCACGCTGCTGGCCTGGGGCTGCTCTGAGTAGCTGTGCCGGGAGGAATCAGGGTTCGAGGTGCCCTAGGAAGGGAGGGGCCGGGTTCAGAGAAGGGCGGGACGCCGAGGCGCTGCGGGTTGAGGCCGGCCTGAGCTCCGGGAAGAAGGGTCCTCACTGCAGCCGGTGCTGCGGAGGAGCCCCAGGATCTTGTCCTCCTTGATCGCCCTCCCCCCAGTCCAGGTGAACAAGGGTTGGGCCTGAGGCTGGAGAAGAGGGGAACGTGGCTCTCCACACAGTGGGTTTCGTCCTGCTTTGTGTGGTTCTGGAGATTGAAACCAGGGGCTGTGCGCTGAGCTGCATTCCCAGCCCTTTCATTTGTTTTCACGCCGAGACAGGGCTTCCCTAAGTCACTCAGTTGCCCAGATTGGCCTCCTACTCGTTACCACCTGCCTCGGTCGCCCAGATCCCCGGGAGAACAGGAGCACCCCACCACGCTCTCGGTGACGGGAAGACTAGTCAGTCTTGGCAGCCGTGTGCGGTTATCCCCAGGTGGCAGACGGGGACCCAGAGACGGGAAGAGGGGAGGAGCCTCTCCAGATCCCACAGCTCCGGCAGTCTGATTGCGGAGTGCCAGCCCACGGCACGGCGCTTCCGTATGACCAGTGAGGACCCTGGTCCGAGCGGTGGAGAACCTGGTGCAGCCCACACGGCCAGTGGTCCACGTGGATTAGGAGCACATTTCTACCTTGGCTTTGTCACACAAGCACGCCTGTGTCGCTTTACGAGTTTGCAGGCTCTTGGAGTCGGAGGAGGGAGAGGCTCAGACACAAAAGGAGGGTGTCCGAGCTCAGGAGGGGCCACCACAGGAGGTGGCACTTGTGGGAGCGGTCGGTAGAGAGACGCTGCGTAGATCGCCTTGGGGAGGTGGCCCAGCCCAGCCCAAGTGCGCACATGTGTGAAGGGAGACCTCGCCAGCCTCACCTGCCATTTCACTGTCCCTGGTAGCACAGGCTCCGGGACCTCAGATAGTGTGCGACAGTTGTAATCCCAGCACCTTGGGAGACGAGGCAGAAACATGACAAGTCTGAGCCCAGCGAAGCCTCTGTCTTAGAGGAAAAGAGTCGGCAGTGTGACTCCGTGGGAAGGGCCTGGCTTCAAGCCCCGGGACTGGAAAAAATAATTGTGAGTGGGTACAGTGAGAGGCTCCCGTGCCCGAACACACCGGTACCGCTACCAGTCCTGAGCCTGTGAGAGAAGGCACCACCCAGGCCCGACAGCGGGGAGACCCTGCTGGGTGGGGACAGCAAAGCATCCTGCCCAGCCTCTTCCTGTCACCCTCCTGTGCCACCTCACAGGGCTGCTCGTTTCTGGGGACGGACAGACATTCCCTCACTTTCCATGTATGTGGCTGGGCATCTCTGCACGAGGAGAGAGCCCAGGGCTGCGTGCAGCGTGATGGGCCTCCTGTCTCCCGCTCACAAGCCAGGGGAGCCGGTCAGGAAGTAGAAATGAGCAGAGATGAGAATATGTAACTGATACACGCGTCCTTTCTCCCCAAAAGAACTGGAGCTCACATACCCTGGGGGAGTTGGCATGGCTAAGGCATCTCAGTGGCGGGCAGAGCGGAGCTGCAGTCACCCCAGAGGGCCCTGCCTGCCCTCACTCTACCCCGAAGTATTCCTGGGCTGGGTCGGGGACCTGCGGGGTCCCTAGCCTGGGATCAAGGAGGGACCTTCGCTCCCGTGGCGTCGGCAGACCACAGACTGAGTTCGGGAAGTCACGGTAACGGGAGCTCCACTCGCTGGCCAGCCCTTGGAGAGCCCTGAGGGAGGCCTCCCTCTGCTCCCCTTGCTGGCCTCCCTGTGCTCCTGGAAGTGATTCTCTCACACAGGGTTCCGACTCCCTGAGGGTAGCCTGGAGCTCTGCCGCCCAGTGCAGAGGTGGCTTCTTGGCTTTCTGGCCACGGTGGTGAGGCAGCCTGAGAGGTCCCCTTCACCGCAGCTTCTTCCTGCCCCCCGCTCTCTCTCCAGGCCAAGCAGTCCTTAGTCACGCTGACCAAGGACGTCCCCAAGCGGCATTCTCTTGCTATGCCGGGCGAGACGGTGCTCAACGGCAACCAGGAGTGGGTGGTACAGGCAGACCTCCCGCTGACCGCAGCCATCCGGCAGAGTCAGCAGACGCTCTACCACGCGCACCCTCCCCACCCTGCGGACCGGCAAGGTGAGTCCTCCTCAGCCTGGCCCTGCCACGGCTTCCAGTGCCGCTTAGGAGGCCGTCCAGCCTGGTGTTGACAGGCGGGTTCACACTGCAGCAGCCTAGGATGGTGTGGGGCAGAGACCGCGGGCTTTTGTTACTGAAAAGGCTAAGAGATGGACTTCAGGCATAGCCGGCTCCAGTGGTCAAACAATGGCTGAGTCTCCTCTCTGACCATTTCTTTCCACCTCTCAGCTCTGCCCAGCTCCGGTAAATCTCATCTTTGAGTTGTCTCTTGCTACTGAAGCAAAGCAGACCCCTTTTAAGGTCTTTAAAGCTGACCAATCTTGAAAAACAAGCTGTCTCTTCCCTCGCTATCTATATCAAACTCCAAAAAACAGTCGGGGTCACAAGTCCAACCCTTGGCCAACTACTGTGTCTAGAGAGGAGCTGGTACTCTGATTGGTCAGCCTGTCACATGCCCACTCTGGACCAATGAGTGTGTCCACAAAGAACTAAGTATCCTGATTGGCCAACTGCAAGGGAAGCACCAGAGTCCTTGATTGACAGCTCCAGCCAATCACAGGATGTGCAAGAAGATGGGAGTATAAATGTCACAGATGTATTTGCTCCAGACTCTTGGCAGGGGCTTCCTGAGCAATGACTGTGGCCTGCACCCTCAACTTCTTTATGCATAAAAGGGGCACTGGGTTCTTAGTGCACGGTATGGATTGTGATTCTGTTTGCTGAGACTTCCCTCTACCCACCTCATGGGGTTGCCCTGGCAATGAAATGCACACAGTTTCTGGAATGGGGCCCAGGTAAATACTGGCTGCCGACCTCACTGGTAATACCATCATCATTGTCTTCCTTGAGAGGTGTCACACAGCGCTTTTAGAACCTGACAGTAAACAAACACAGTACTCCCTCTGCCAGATGGAGACGGTCTGCCCAGGGCAGGGTGACTCCAGGGTCGGGGCTGAGGGCTTCTCCTTGGGAGCCGAAACGCAGAGCTAGGAGAGTTCGGACCAAACTGCACATGTCCAGCTTTCTCCTTGGGCGGGGAAACTGATCCCCCGAGAGGGCTGCTCTTTACCTCCTTGAAGCCCAGGTGCACAGCCAGCTGTCCTGCCCAGGGACCAGCTGGGGTGGCAGGAGGCGGGGCCTCTCCTCGGGAGCACATGCTGGGCTGGGAGGAGCCGACAGATCTGCCCTGGGCCCTGCCTCAGCTGCAGACACCTCCTCCTCTGGGAAGCCTCCCTGATTTCTCCTGGGCCCTGGGCCCTGGTGAGACGAGACACTGCGGCAGAGCCTCCACCGCATGCCTCCCTGCAAATACACTTGCCCTCCACCCTTGTCACCCGGTGCCTCCTTGCAGTAGGCTTGTCACCCACGGCCGCCGTGTGGCACTGGGCCATTGCCATCCCATCAGTAACAACCGGCTCGGGGAGGGTGAGGAGCGAGCCCCAGACCACCCAGCCTGCGGGGTCACCTGGACTGGAGCTGATTGCCCCGTCGCACCCCAGCACCCCCGACACACAGCAGTCAGGTTGCAGCAGACACCGGCCCTGCAGACAGGAGAGCAGTCTGTCGGTCACTCCCGCCCCCGGACTTCTTAGCCCTCTGTTTATTGAGCTCCTACTCGCGCTGGGCTGCATGTGGTCTGGAGTCGGACACAGATGAGACACTCGGGCCACCTCCTGTGACCTGGTCTGTGAGCAGGCAGACGGCACCACGTTCATAGAGCAGCGGGAGTCAGGGTGAGGTGCTCCTGGTGGGCGGAGGAGCCCCGGAGCGGGGCAGGAGGGAGACGGGCCCCAGGGGGAGTGTGCGTTTCAGCCCCAGAGCTGCAAGACGCCTGTGGCTCCCACAGCAGAGGCTGCCACATCTTCCAGAGAAGAGCTGGCGGATGCTGAGGAGTAGGGACATGTGGATGGACGTAGGGCTGTGTTTCAGAGGCATGTGCAGGGGACGGAGACCTCGGGGGTCCCCCACTGACTTGGGGGGCTCCTTGTTGGAAATCTGGTGTCAGGCAGGTGAAGGCCACACCGAGTCTGGGGCGTGGCAGGGCCTTCGCAGCAGGTGCCCCACGGGAACAGGCAAGACTCAGTGTTCCCAGCTGTATGATGGGGGCGTTGGGTGCACGGCGGAGACACCCTGCCCGTCCCACTCACCAGCTGTCCCTGCCTTCCAGCAGTCAGGGTGAGCCCCTGCCACTCCCGGCAGCCCTCGGTCATCTCCGACGCATCTGTGGCTGAAGGCGACCGGTCATCCACACCGAGCGACATCAACTCCCCACGACACCGGACGCACTCCCTCTGCAACGTAAGGCCAGCAGCAGCGGGGCTGGGCGCCCGGGCCCTGCCCAGGGACCACAGGGCAGGGGTGGGTGAAGTCGCTCCCGCTTTTTCCTCTCACCCACCCAGGGGGCGCTCTGGCGGAGGAAGGCATTTCCTCTTCTGGTCTTTCCTTTTTCGAGAAGCGCTGGATGTGGGGAGCGAGAGAAAGGAGGCCCGTGTGCTCCTTGTGTCCGGGAGGGCTGAGAGCCCAAGGAAGGCCAGCCGGGTTGGCTGCAGGGTCTGTGCAGCCACCGCTCCGCCCGGGGGGCCCTTCTGGGACCCAGAACCTTCCAGAACCCTGTTCCCCTCAGCACTGGCTCTCGTCCTGCGTCTAGGGATGGAACCCTAGTGTTTGGTTTGTTTGGGGGTTTTTATTTGTCTCCAGGGATTTGGGGAGGTGTTTCCGCTGGAGAGAAGCCCTCCTGTGAATTTGTTCCACATCTGTTCACCTGCTAATTTAATCAGATGCTTTTACTACATCCTGGGTACCAGCTGCTCATAGACGGCAGCTCCAGCCACCTAACTCACAGGGGCCGAGGAGTGAGGCCGATGGGCTCCGTATGAGTCCATTTCCATAGCTGTTACAAAACATTGGAGGCTGGGGGATTTATAAAGCAAAACAGGATTGCCCGGCACACAGCTTTGGAGCGTGGGGCCAGCTGTGGTGTCCCCTTCCTTCCCGCAGGCATGTCCAGGCATGGCCAGGCAGGAGCATATGCGGGAGGGGTCACAGTGAGACAGGAAGCCAGGGAGAGGGGAGGGCCAGGCTCACCTCTATAACGAGAGGAGAGTGGAGTCACCAGGGTCCCGAGAGTGACCTCCATTCCTTCCGAGGGCAGGCAGGGTACCTCAGGCGGTTGGCGCCATGTGCCGAGACAGACAGAGGGTCAGGTCTGCCGAAGCCCAGGCAGGCTTTCTCAAACAGTCAGCTACTGCTGCTTTGTTGACCAGTGAAACGTACTGAAGAGAAAGGAGGCAAACACATTGGAACAAAGCCAAAGCGAATAGTCGCTGATGACGGGTTGGGCCCCGGGGCCCCAGGCATCTGGTGCAGCGTGCAGATCAGTAACGACTCCCCTCCGGGAGAGGAGTCCTGATGGGCACATTCTTTACATCTACAGTGAGAATGAGACGCTCTCACAAAAACAGCTCAGGCTGCAGAGGCTGCCTCAGCCCAGTAGAGTGCAGGGCAGGGGCCTCACGCAGAGGCCCCGCTCAGGGCTGGGCTTCGCTCCTCCGGCTGTGAGGAAGCAGAGAGGAGCTGGTCGTGGTGGAGAGAGCCCAGGCAAGGGGGCGGGCTGCTCCCAGGGCTCTGGAGTCCGCTCTGGCGTGGGAAGCCCCGTGTGCAGTCGCCCCTGGAGCTGGCAGCGCCCCATCCTCCCCGAGGGCCACGCTCTGGCTCCTGGTGGCGCCAGACGGCAGCAGTGCCACTGGCAGGCGTGTCCGCAGGGGGCTCTCAGCCAAGCCAGGCCGGCCTCCCTGCAGCCTGCCGTGTCACGCGCCTGGTGCTGGCACGGTGCTGTCCAAGTGTGCCCTGCACAGGTGCTCTGTAGTGACCCCTGGTTCGTCCTTTTACCCAAACGTTTGGTGACGGTGAGTCTACCCAGCACTATCTCAGTTGCCTGCAGAATAGGTTCTGTCTGTCAAATTTGAGCTGAGACCAAAGACCAAAGCTTTTTTTTTAAGATCTTGCTATTTGCTGTGTCTGTAGTTCAGGCTGGCCTTGAACTCACTGCGTAGCCCAAGCTTCAAACTCGCAGCAGTGATCCTCCTGCCTCAGCCTCCTGAGTGCTGGGATTACAGGCATGTGCCACCACACCCAGTTAAACCATCATTTCTTCCATTCTCTCCCCTGACCCCAAACTCCTCTCTCCATCTGAATAGCTGTGCACACAGGCAGGCTAGGAAAGAGTCCCAAACTAGCTGCAGGTTGCATCTGAACTTGCATCGGCAAGAACCTCACCCTCTCCGCCTGCACCCTAGCCACTGACTGAGGGCAGAGTTCGGGGCTCAGCCCAGAGAGGTTGGAAAACATAGAGCGTGGTCCAAGGGACGCCTTTTAGTGCCGTCTCCCTTCTGGGCATTCTTTCTGCAATTCCAGGAACCACCTCCAGATGGCTCTAGCAGTGACTCTTGCTCCAGTGTCCGCCCTCAGCCAGGCAGGTTGATTCCTGGTGAGGGCTTTTGGGCACTCACAGACCAGCCGAGGTCTCCCGGGGCAGGGCTGGCAGAGCACTAGATGTGCTGGGCCATCTGGGGCTCCTGCCTAGCCCCACGCTGAAGACAAAGTGTGTAGAGCTGCTGCTGGGCTGGGAGAGATCAGCCCAAATCGGAACTGCCTCGCTGCTTGGCATGAGCTCCCGAGAATGAACCGTCACGGCCTGCCAGCCCCTACGCAGACGGTGTGTGCTGCTTGTGGAAGAAGCTGGCGGTCACACTGTCCCCCGACGCATTTCTGTCCCCACCTCATCGTGCTTTAGAGACAAGTATATTTCTTTATGGAAGGGCAGAGCACGTGGGGAGCTCCCCGGGGCCTCTGGCCAGGACCCCTGAGCTGGCCTCCTAGGAGTGTGCGCCCCGGGAGCCGAGGGTGGGCTCCCCACATGGGGGGCCCGGAGGGGTGGTGTCCTTCACGGGGTCACACGCTGCGTCCTTTCATCTCCCTCTTCTCCTTTGGCCACAGGGCGACAGTCCCGGCCCAGTTCAGAAGAACCTGCACAACCCTATTGTACAGGTAGGTGTGCCTTCCGCAGCTCGACCGCCTCGTCCCTGGGCCCCTGTCCTCCCTGCTGCTGCTCTCAGGCTCCCAAGGTGGACAGTAAGGAGCCACGTCCCTGGTCACTCGGGGCCTCCTCTCCTATCCTTTAAAGTTTAATAACCTAGCTGGTGGGCTCTGCTACAGACTTCATCCATTTTTGGCACTTTGAGTAATCTGTTGTCAGCAAGGACAGGGCATCTGTGGCCCCGGGCCCCTCACACTGGCCTGAGCGTCGCAGGGCCTTCCGCTGGGGAGGAAGTGCGGCTCTCTGGGGGCCTTTGCCCAGACTGTCCCGCCACTGTGGGTGGCCGGGAGCCGTGCATCTCCATCTGGCGTGAACCCCACCCTTCTGTGGGTAGCACCGCGTGTGTCTGTATACGCAGCGTGTGGCAGTCGGCAGAACTCGAATGCGGACCCTGCCTCCACTCCCACGGCTCCCCCAGCAGGATGGGCAGAGCGGCCTCCTCCCTATTCTTACTGCCCTTGCTGTCTCCGCCCCAGATGGGAAACTGGGCTCAGAGAAGGCCCAGGGGGACCTGGTCAAGACCAGCCCTTGCCCACCCGCTAAATGGCCCGTCGTGCTCCTGTCCCGGGCGTTCCGAGCTCCTGCCCACACCAACACACACCATACAGGGGGCAGGCACCGAAGGCCTTGGGCAAATTGAGTTTAAATAACAACAACAACAATAATAATAATGGTACAGATGACACTAGCAACGCTATTCGATTCCTCTTACGTGCCAGGCAGTTGAGCTTTTTTTTAATTTACTTTTATTTACTAATTCAGTTTTACAGAACTAATGAGCCAACCCAGGGCCTTCACACTGAGCCACATCCTCAGCCCTGTTTAATTTTCTTCTTTTCGAGACAGGGTCTCACTGAGTTGATAAATTAACTGCCCAACCCAGGCTCCAACTTTGAATTCTCCTGCCTCGGCTTCCCTGAGTGCTGGGATTACAGGCACCAGCAGTCTTCTAAGCATCTTTGCCCTCCCTAGAGTGAAGCCCCCACTACGACCTCGGCGGGTGCCCTCCTCCCTAAGCGGTTTCAGGACGGGATCCGGCCCCAGGGACCACCTCCTGCCGTCTCCCCCTCCCCGTGCCCTTGACCTTGGCCCATGGGCTTTAGCACCCGGCTCAGCTGGTCTCTGTTCTTCTCCCGCCCTCCACCCGCCTCCTCAGTCACTAGAGGATCTTGAAGACCAGAAACGGAAAAAGAAGAAGGAGAAGATGGGCTTCGGCTCCATCTCCCGCGTCTTCGCCAGGGGAAAGCAGCGGAAGTCCCTCGACCCCGGCCTCTTTGATGGTACCGCCCCTGATTATTACATAGAGGAGGACGCGGACTGGTGATGCCGCCGCCTTCCCGCGAGCG
>NW_022900935.1:897556-898281 GCF_012274545.1 Fukomys damarensis
CGCCTCTGTCACCGATGTACAAAGCGCGGACCGTGCGGCTCTGTCCGCGCGGTCTTCGGAGCGACGCAGCTGTGTCTGCTAACCTGCTCGTTCGTTCGTTCTCTTAACGTCCGGCTGTCTTTCTTTTCTTTTCGTCTGGTTCGTTGGTTTCTTTCTTTCCCCTCCCCTCACGCCCTCCTCCCTTCCTCTTCCTCTTTCTGTACGAAACTTGAAAACTTGAAGGACTGCTGTGTATTTGTAAATAACGAGACTGTCGCGCCCTCCGTGCTTGTAAATGTCCCTGTCCCCGCGCGGCTCCCCGGCGAGGGCGCGGCCTGTTCTGATGTCCCCCTCCCGCCACCCCGGTGTGACCGAGTAGGACCAGACCCCGTTCTCGGGGTGCGCCTGAGTCGCTGTCGCCACAAAATGCCACCCCCGGCGGGGTCGGGTCAAGCCGGCCGGGCTGCTGAGGGGGTCGCACGGGCCCTTTTTAATGGCCTGCCTGTTTTTAAATTGCGTTGCCGTTTCTTTCTTTATGGAAAAACGAAAAAGGAAATTGTCGTGTTTAATTTATTTGCACAGATGCAGAAGACATATTCTATCTAAATTATTACGTAAATATCGGAATGTATATTTTTCCACGGGTGGGCGGGAGGCGGGGTTTCTGTGGACTTGTGTGTTCTGTGTTCGTGCCGCTGCGACGTAGAGGTGAGGGTGGCCGGGACCGGGGAGCATCGCGGCCGGAC
>NW_022900935.1:898501-940306 GCF_012274545.1 Fukomys damarensis
GCTTTTCTGTTTTTTGGCAAGCCTTGGGCCCTGTCCTCAGGCGCCGTCACGGCAGCCCGAGTCTACTCCCCCAGCAGAGGAGAGCTGGCAGGAACCGCTACCATCCGGGGACCCACCGTGGCCCAGCCAGGAGCTGTGTGCCCTCTGACTCCGGGCCGAGAGAGCCCCAGGCGCAACCTGCTTTTCCCTTCACCGTGACCCTGTCCCACTGTCCCTTGATGACTGACCGCCCGGTCCACACCACCCTCTAGACCACAGTTGTGGCGCTTCTGCTAACAGTGACCTTTTCAGCTCTTAGAAGGCAGCAAGGAAATTTTCAAATGCTGGAGCACCTGGAATGGATAGGATATTGGGTCCAAAGTCTCGAAAACAAACCGGAAAGCCCCAGTGAGCTCCTCCGTCCCTTCCAACCTGAGCCAGGGCCAGGGAGAGCACGAAGGGCACCTCAGCTGGCTCTGCCTGCCCACTTCGCCCACTGCACTCAAGCTTTGGTGGTGAGGCGGCGGCCAGAGCAGGCACCCAGAGTCTAATTTTAGAAAATCTCTTCTCCCCCGTGAATTTTTTTGTTTTGGTTGATTTTTATGGTTTTTCCTTTACCTATGAGAAAATACAATTACAACTACTCCTGGTAATGATTTAGTAGTTCCTTTTCATTTCAGTTTTTGTAAATTAGGAGATAATTCTAAGAGTTACTAAGGATGATTTATTTAAGAGAACTACGTCAAATAGCGAATGAGTTATGGGTAACATTAGCTGAAAATAACCTTTCCCGTGGGAAAGGTTTCTTGAAGGCATGGATGCAAATATAAAATATTAAAAAAATCTAAATAAAGCTTATTTTAAAATATGATCGAATTCTATGTTATTTGATTGCTTCTATTTTGCTCCGGAGTGGGGGGAGGCTGTGCCCCTCTGGGAGTCGCCCAGAATGACCTGCTCCTTGGAATTCCAGGGCGGGGTCTTCAGGGGGTGACAGGAGCGGCCGAGGAAAGCTGGCAGATTCTGGCCTGTGGAGAGGCCATGCCAGGGTGGCCACCCGGAAACGTCTTGCCACTGTCGCCCTGCCTGGAATTTGGGGGCGCCTCGGCCTCTGGGCCACCCTACCTTCTGGGGCCCAGGGGCTGTCCGCTTTCTTCTGCTCCCTCCTCGGCACCCCTTCGAAGGCCTGGGGGGGCTGTGGCTTTGGGGCACGTTACTTTCTGCAAGCCTCCACCTTGTCCCCAGTCCTCACCCTCCCTGGGGACTCAGAGCTCAGGAGACGTGAGGGAGTCACAGGGATTACAGGGCTTCCTCGACTGAAGCCGTTGTGGGCTTTCCTGAGCCCTGAGAGGCCCTCCAGATGCAAAACTCCACTGTGTGTCCCAGGAAGAGGTGGCCAGGTCACCCAGTCCTGACTGGCCAGGGTCTCCACCTTCCAGCTGACAGTTGCATTCTCTGCAGCAGTAAGACTGAGGACAGCAGGCTTTAACTCTCCTGCCATCACTGCTGGGAGGAGGGCAGCTCTGGCAGTCAGATGAGGCCAAGGAGGTGTGAGACAGGATGCAGATTAGCAAGGACACTGGAGACACCGAGGGCTGAGCAGGTCAGGAACTCCTGCCTGGGGTTCTCAGGGCCCTGCCAGGGGTACAACACCGGTATAGGCTGGGCTCCTGGAATCTACGCCACGGCCCGGACTCGGCTGATTTGAGAGGGGCAGGCGTGTTCACACACACACACTGCATCCTGCACTTGCCCTGCTGAGTGCAGCCCTGCACGTTGCAAAGTGTGCGACCCAGGGCCCCCTTCCCACGGCAGCCTGGAGAATGGCACCTGTTGGAGCGCGGCAGTGCCCAGCCTGTGCGGCTGAAACACTTGCCCTGAATGCACTGGGCAGCCCTACTCCGGGTTTTGACTACTGGGTGGCACTTGAAGTTGAAAAAAATCACAGCAAGTTCTTTTTGTTTTTGTTTTTGTTTTCAGCAAAGGAAGTGCTGAGGGCTGTACTCAGTGGCCCTTCTGCACCCTCATCCGTGCTGCTAGGCCCCAGTATGATCAGTCATAACCACGTAATCATATCTAACAGCACTAAGCATTTGCCGTAGACCAGGCTCCCTGCTGCGCACTTCTTATGTATTAACTCAGTTCAGCACCCCCACCCCAACAACCTGTACTCCTGATGTGAAACTGAGGCTTAAGTCAGTTATCGGGGGTCACAGAGGCCTGAGCTGGAGACCGGGTGAGTCTGGCTGCTCCACCATCTGGGCCAGGAGCCCTGGGACCAAGCAGCCAGGCCCGCCCCCTCCACCACGAGCCTGCGGCCAGGAGCTGCCCTGCACCAGGTTGCAGGGTGGGGCCACTGCCCACTGCCATGGGCACCCCTGCCTGGGCTCAAGTCTGGGTGCAGGGCCCCTCTCAGACTTTCTCTCCACAAGACAGACCCGCAGGCACCCCCTCCCTGTCCACCTGCTCTAAGAAAATGGCCCTTCAGCTTTTGCAGCTTAGACTTATCAGAGGGGCCAATCGCACTGGTTCCCTACCTCCTGTTGTCAGTGGGGGAAAAAAATCTGGTGATGATGAAGAATAAATAGGGAACTCCTGTTAGTGTGCCTTAAACAGGTTCATGACTTGGTGTTCTAAAATAATACCCTATAAATATGAAAATAATTTAGAAGCTTATACAGTAGAAGTTATTTAAATAAAGCCATGGCACATCAGCAGTGAGGTGTTAATCTACAGGCAATAGTATCAGCCAGGCTTGGTGGTGTACACCTGTAATGCCAGCATTCCTGGAGGCTGAGGCAGGAGAGTTGAAAGTTTGAGCCCAGCCTGGGTGACTGAGAAGACCCTGCCTAAATAATAATATTAATAATTAATAATGATAATAACAGTCACTTTAAAGGGCTGGGGATGTAGCTCCGTGAAAAGGCCCTGGGTTCAATCCCTTGTACCACTGAAGAAGAAGTACCAGTCTGTGTTGGTACAACGATTCCATCCTAGGCCACACTGGCAGGATGCCCTAAAGTCCATTCCTGGGAAATACACAAGCACCCAGCTCAGCACTCTCTCCCCTGGGCTGGGCACACTACTACCCACAGCACCCTTTAGCCTGACAGAATGACCCCAAAAGGGTTGTTGGGCTTGAAGGAGCAGCGATAGTCGCAGCCGGATGTCTTGACCTATGTACGCTTCCTGAAAATGGCAGGACTTCCGCGGCCGGCAGGTGCCCAGGGAGCCCTGCCACATCAGCAGGCTTGTTCGCCTCTTTGAGTTTCGGGTTTTGGAAATCCCAGGGTGCTTTCCTAATACATCACCAGGAAGCAGTCGTCCACTGCACCACGAATACATGAGAACATAAATGCACGCCGTGCTCCCAGAACCCTGCAAGGGAGGGTCTGTCCTTGGGAAGTCAGCTGCACCCCCTGCAGCACACCCTCCCAGCTCCCAGTAGGTTTCAGGCCAGACCCACCACATAATCACTCCGGGCCCTGATCCTGTATCTGATTTCACGCAAACTGTTTAACCCATAAGCCTCAGTGTCCTAATCTGTAAAGTGGGCGTAATACTCGCTCCTCTGCACAGGCTCAGACAGGAACCGTGAATGCATTTTGGAGACCAGAAAGGGCTGGCTCGAAGATGTATGCTCACATGATTTGTAACAGGTGGGTTTAAAGTCAGTGGGCAGTCAAACCACAAAAGGCGGGAAGCAACTTGCTACGTCTGCCCCGAAGTAACTCAGACTTGTCCCTAGAGGAGATCAGGTGTTGAGTTATGTGAGCCTGGACCCCTCCAGTCCTGAGTCCAAGCACAGTCCCAGTGCTGCTGTGGCCTCTCTGCCTTGGGTGCGAGGCCTTTGCTGATAGCATCCTGCCTTTCTAGAGCCTACAGGGAGATCATCTCTGCTTGTGGCCACTGTGGGGAAGTTTAGATCCAGGGCAGCAGCTGCACCGGTCACCTGGGCAGGGCACGTGTGTGGGGACCCAGGCTCCTCCCTCCCAGGCCAGCACTCGGTGTTCAGCCACAGAGAGAGTCTCAGTGGGACACCAAGCTCCAAGCAGGTCAGCTCTTTCAGGCTGCTTTTCAGCCCAAAAGAGGAAGAACATGGAATAAATAGGGAGTTTGCAAACTGTGTTCCTCACAGGTTCCCCTCAGGGCTGGCAGACTCCAGACCACCTGCGGCCAGAGCTCTGTGCTGAACTTGACACACGCTGAACTTGCATGTGTGGGTCCATTCCAAGGGTCCCATGACAGAAAGAGGAAGCAAGATAAGAAGGAAGCTAGGAGGTTTGAGATCTGTAGCTATTGCCATCTGACCAAGTCTTGGGTATAGGACCAAGCTGCCAGGAACACCCCACACCCACTGTACCAGACCTGGGCCCTGGGGTCTGGATATATGGTGAGCAAATCTCCCAGCACGGTCAGTCTGGAAGTTTTCACAGGGCAGAGGCCAAGCGCAGCAGCATGCCCATGTGACGTGGGTGGACCTGCCCAGACATCGTGAGGAGGAGGAAGTGCTTCCTGGAGTAGCGAGGTGCCCCGCTGGGGGAGGACCACAGCCAAGCAGGACCCCAGACAGTGCTAAGACAGCTGCTGCCAGGGCCTTGTGGGGCCCCGCTGAGCAGAGAGCCAAGGGGACCAGGACACGGACTGTGCCACAGTGCCCACTATGACACAGAGGTGCCCCGACTGCCCTACGGGCACACAGCCAGGGAGCGATGGGGCAGGTGTCAAACCTGGGTGAAGTCCAGGTGCCATGGTGACATCTGTGCCTCAGAATCCCCTGATCTGTGCCACCGGCCTTGCCCTGGGGCCTACCATGCCCAGGGACCCCAGACCAGTAGCCCTAAATTAGGAGCAACCAGACATGTACCTGCTGCAAAGGCTGGGGCGGGATGAAGGCCCCGGACTTCCCCACCCGGGGAGCCCATCGCCCCACCCAGCACCATCAGGAACCCTGCCCAGCTTGGTCAAGGGCTCACCGTGTGCCTGTGGCCAAGGCGGTCTCCTCCCTGGGCTTTCTCCAAAACAGGCCAGGCAGCAGGGTTGTCCCCCGAGGGCCCCTGAAGCCTCAGGAGACCTTGACACGGCGTCAGCAGCACCCCGTTCTCAGCCCTCAGCCACTCACACACGACCTCTGAAGCCCAAGTCCCCTTGTGCGCAGGCTGCAGACACCCTTAACTAGAAGGCAGTGTGGGAGCCAGAGCCAGGGCCCCTCCGAGGCCGGTCCAGTGGCTTCCGGGACGCAAGAGCGTGGCGCCTGAGGGGAGGCTCCCTCCAGGCCCTCTCCCACCCTAACGTTTTCCACTCAGCCCTGCTCCCCGTCACGAAGGTGCCACACGCCCCCTTAACCCTAGGCCAACCCAGAAGAATGGGGGCCCTAGCTTCTGAAGGTCTGCAAGACGAAGCCAGAGCCCTCCCCAGGGGAGCCACGGGCCACCACAGTTCCGTTGTCGCGGGCAGGCAAGGACAGGCTTGAGTGTGACTGTCAAATGCCCCGATGCCCACCTCGGTCCTAACACTTCCTGCCTGGTGAGTTGGGCACGTTGCCTACCCCGCTGAGCCTCAGTTTCTTCACTAGCACAGGTCAGCAAGACCCTACCTGCCCAGGGCAGCAGGGGCGACGTGGGCTGATACACGTGGGGCCAGCTGAAGTGTCTGCCCATGAGCGTTACCGTGGTGAGGGAGCCCGGTGGCGCGGTGGGCTGGACAGCTGCTCTGTTCAGATGAGAAGACTGAGGCCCGGTTCAGCGGTGTCAGAGCAAGCCTCGCAGAGTGGCGCCTCTGGCCTCCCCATGAGCTACAGGTGCAGGGAGCCTGCGGGCAGCCAGGCGGGCAGGGGTGTCTGCTGTGGCTCGGGAACCCAGGCTCCTCCCTCCCAGGCCAGCACTCAGGGTTCAGCTGGAGGCAACAAAGCCCTGATCCATGGTTTTAGACGCACGGCCCTGTGACTCCATCTCTTAGAGGTCAACACAGCAATTACCTTATTGAGCCCCAAATAATAAAAAGGAATCTTTCACCTTTTTAAAAATCTAGTATTTCCCAGTGTCTTCCAGGAAGTCTGGGATGGTGACTCTGCGGGGCTCTCTGTTTCCCCTATCCTGCACCCTGAGGTGTTAGGTCAGTGGAAATGTGGGTGTCTCAGCAAACACCGCCCTTCCGTGGGATGGCCTCCAGCAGGCCCTGCGGCCCCCATGGGAAAGAAGTGAGGCCATGCGACAAGAGGCAGGCCAGGTGTTCCGACCTCTCTCTCCCTTGGCGTATCCTGTACCCAACAAGAGCCAAGGCCAAAAGGGAGCCCCCGGGATACACGAGCTGCCAGCCTGGGTGCCCCTAATTCGCTGTTGTCCTGAGTCCCACGTGAGACGGAGGGCTGAGTCCCCCTGATGCCCGGGGCTGCTGGAGTGCCTGGCCTCTCCTGCCCTCCGAGGTCCTCTGTCACCACTTTCCCTGGCACAGACCAGAAATGCCAGAGTCCGCCCAAGCTGGCAGTCCCACAAGGGGGCCAGAGGCCATGTGACGGAGCCTGCCAGGCTGAGGAGCTAGCCGGTAGATCCTGAGCTCCTGAACTTTCAAGAATTAAAAAATGACATGGAATACACCCTGATTTTCCCATGTCCCCACTTTTTCATACTGAGAACTCACCTTTTAATATTGTGCTGTCCTTTAGTGCCAGTTTTGTCCCCAGCCCATGGATCTGTCACCTCCAGTCTGGAGTCTCTTCGAGCTGGGGTCACCCCAGCAGTCCTGACTTTGCCCTGTCCACAGTGCACAGGGCTGCCTGACCACCCCCCTCAATTCCGCACGCAGCCTGCCCCCCAAGCCCCACTCCCTCTCCTCCCTGGGTGCTCAGCAGAAGTGGGTGTGCTTGTTTCTGAGCCCAGGGCAGAGTCCCAAGGCCTGAGGAGTCTGGGGAGTCAGAACTATGCTCCGATACCTGAGTTGTCGTGGGGACCCTGGGCCACTCATCCCACAACGGCCTGTTGTGGGTGAGCTATGAGCCTTTGGACTGAGGCTTTGTGCTTCACTTTCCAGAACGCCAGGGACGGAGGCAGGCGGGTGCGGAGGGAGGGAAGCCACGGACTCGGTGGGCAGAAGTTTCCGGGGAACCCCTTCTCCCACGGCACTGCTCTGGCTGGACACTGATGCCTTCCAGAGGATGGTCAGTGAATGGCCGTGCTGTGGCCACAGGGTCACCCGCTACCGTGTCTCAGGGTGCATAAGCGCCAGTGTCACCCACCTGTCCTCACTCGCCCACCTGCTAGAGGCACCTGCGTGGTCAGACGAGCCCTGCCAGCCTCCCTGACTGCCTTCCTGGTGAAGGAAGCTAAACAGGTGCTGCTCACGGGTGTCCCTGTGGTCCTCGAGTCGGCCTGGGGGCATGTAACACCCGCAGCTCAGCGCTGGCTTAGGAAGCCTCCAGGAGGACTTCCCAAGCGTGTAGAGGTGGTCTAAGGTCGCACGCTCTGCGTTCACTACGCTCGATCCAAATGCCTGGCCTGGCCCATCGCCGTGAGCACAGGGCTCTGCGCTGGGCCAGAAAGAACTCGGCTATGGGAGGTGCATGGAGGGCTCCTGGGCAGGGCTGATGGAGCCCAAGAGGTGCTCAGACTCCAGCTGGGGAGAGGGCACCTCAAGGCCCACAGCTCCCAGCTTTGCCCCGGGTCTGGGCACAGCTGCACAGCCTCTGCCTGGGCACGGGCAGGAGAGTCCTTCCCTGCCCAGACCTCTGCCTCGCTCCCCATGGGTCCCCTTTTGGGCTGCCCAGCGGAGAAATTTACAGGCGCCCTGTCGGGAAGAGGCACAGATGCGGGGCTCCTGGGGAGGCAGCAGCTGGGAAGATGGGCTTCGGCCTCAGGGTAGACTCTAAGAAGGACTTCCCAGAGGGGAGTGCGGAACAGCGGAACAGGTCAGCGAGGCAGAGAAAGGAGGCGTTTGAGGTGCATTCTGACGCATTAGACGGGGCTGCTGGCTGAGTTTGCCTTCCCTGGACCGCTTAGCATTTTCCTTCTGTGCTGTAAGATCAGGAAAGCGTTGCCAGGCAGCTACCTGGGAAACGGCAGAGCAGGGCAAACCCTGGCCCTGGGTCGGGTGCTGTGAGCGGACCCCAGGACCGAGCCACCTCCTGCCCACCGGGGCCCTGCTGGTGTGTGGTCTGACCCAGCCCCTCCATGCGAGTGAGACTGCAGAAAAGTACCGTCGTCAGACGTCCGAGGCCCCTCGGGGCAGCCGGCCCGGCTATGGAAAACCAGTTTTCACACTAGAATGCAGGGTTCAAGGGGGATCCAGCTCTGGCGCTGCAGTGCCGGTGGTGCTGTCCTGCCCCGTCCAGGGCCAGTTCTGGCCAGTGTTGGCGGCCTGTGCTTGGCGCCTTCTCAGCGCGCAGGGCAGCCCCCCAGCATGAGCGACCCGTACCAAGACTGCGGAGACCAGGATGCAGGGGCCTCGCCACGGGCAGAGGGAAGAGGACAAAGCATGCACGTGCCCACTCCCCATGCCTGTCTCTGTCCTTGTCCCTGTCCCGCCTGGCTCCTGGGCCTAAGCTTTATGTCCGGCAGCCTCCTTGAAGAACAGGAGTCAGTTCTAAAACATTCACCCTGGCTTGGGGTTTCGCTGGGAACCAGAGACACCCGGAGAGGGAACACGGGCCCCGGTCCCACGCCGGGGAGCCACAGGCCCGGGGCAGATACCAGTGTTCAGCGAGTGAGGGCACGACCCAGCTAATTGCAGCTGTGACAAGACCACTGCAGGGGAGGTTTCCGGACTAGTGAGAGCTGTGTGCACTAAGAGTGAGCAAGTGTGTGGTGACCGGAGGGCGCACCTACTGCGGTTGACCAGAAAAGGGTTCGCTGAAGAGGGCATCTACAGGCTGCATAGGAGTTCACCAAGTGCAGGAAGGAGCAACCACCCTTCAGGACAAGTGAAAGGCAGGGCAGGGCTCAGAGCTGGTTCAGGGGCAGCTGGGAGATGTGCATGCCAGGGAGGGGCAAGAGCAGGGCATGAGGCTAGGGAGGTAGGAAGAGCCAGGCGCAGAGGGCCCTGGGTGGTTGCTTTGATTTATGTATTTTTTTAATCACTCTGGGCTCAGGGGGAACAGAGCGGGAGGGAGACAGTGAGGCAGAGTGTGGGGAGGCTGGGGTGCACCTGGGGGCGGTGGCCAGGCTGGACGGGGGACAGGAGGGGCAGACGCCAGGGGCATGAGATTCGCTGGGCTGCCCAGTGCCCCCTGCTCCACAGCAGTGCTCCGAGCCCCCCGGTCAGCACAGAGCCGGCCAGGTGCTGGGCACATGTGGCCACCTCGCCTCCGAGGAAGGGGTGCTCTTTCTCAGGGCCCCCCAGTCTGAGACCACAGAATGTGATCTGTGACCGACGCCTTCCCCACAGGCTCAGTGAGTGTGCTGTCTGGTCACACATTTCAACTCCAAAGTGGGTACCAGACAGGTGCCGATAGGAGCCTTGTAAGCCCAGGACGGGTGACACCCACTCACCAGCTGAGTATAAACTCAAAAAAATTTTGTGTTGTTGTTGTTGTTATTTCAGACAAGGTCTCACGATATAGATCAGGCTGGCCTTGAACTCACCATGTAGCCCAGGATCACCTGGAACTCTCAGCAACCCTCCTGCCTCAGCCTCCTGAGGGATAACAGGCATGCGTGACCACACCCGGCATTATTGTAGTGCCGTTTGAGGAGGGTTCCGGGGATGCACCAGCTCCAGGATGGGGGTGGACACCTTTCCTGGACACAGGTGGCCCCAAGCCCGCCTGACCTCACTGGCGCAGATCTCCAGCACAGACACAGCAGAGAGGGTGCGATTTAGGGCAAAGGTGGAGGCGAGGCGCCCTGGGCATGGCAGTCCTTCTGCCGTCCCAGCCCCAGCTCCCTCCCGCCACGCCCGCCTGTCCGCTGTGGTCCCTTCTGCACCAGACGATCTGCCCATGGCCTAGTGAGCACAGGAGGATTCACGCCCAGGCCCCTCAGGGGTGGTAAATTGTCCCAGAGACAGGCGGACATCGAAGGCCAGAGTTAGGTTTGGGCACCTGTCCACGTCAGCCCCGCCTGTCCCGAGGGCTCTTCACATCTGTCTCTGTCCCTGTGTCTGTCACTCACTGTGGCCCGTGGCACAGCTCGGCAGACAGGGCTCAGAGAGCAGGTGCCCACGCCGCTCTGCGTTCCTCCCCTTGCCAGTTGCAGAAAGTCCTTCCAGTGTGCTTCCGGCACAAGGAACGAGGCCTGAGCATCACCATGCACCCGTTTGGCTTCTCCCCAGGGGCTCACTGGGTGGCATGGCAGATGGACAAAGTCCACTCGCCAGCAAAGTGGCAGGACACAGGGTGCCAGGGAGTTGGCACCTGCAACAGGAGGGTGTCTACCCGGGCAGTGCGAGAGAGCATTTTAGAAACAAAATATACTTGATACTATTAAAAATAAATGAGTCAGGCATAGTGGCACATGCCTGTAATCACAACAGTCTGGGAGGCTGAGGCAGGAGGATTGCAAATTTTAGCCCAGCCCAGGCGACTTCGTGACTTAGGGAGACACGGCCTCAAAATTGAAAATAAAATGTTTTAAAGGGGCCCGAGGATATGACTCCGTGCACAGGCTCTGAGTTCAAATCCCAGCACCTCAGAAATAAATAAATGGATAAGTACGTAGGTCGACACAGTGGAACGGTGGACTAAACAGCTGAAGAGAAATGTCCGCAATGAAATATCAAGTTAAGGAAATTATCTACCAAGAATACAAAGCAAAATGATAAGCAGCTACACTGTGAAGGGGGAGCAGAGCTGCTCAGGCTAACGCGACAGTGCTGTTTGAATCTATGTTTGAATTAATTAAAGTTAGGTAAAAGTAAAACTCCGTTCTTTGGTGCAATAACCGTATTTCAAACGCTCACGGCCCTGTATGGCTAGCGGCTCACTCGTCATTGCCGCCCACAGCAGGAAGTCCTGCCCGCGGGGGACACCAGGTTATAAAGTAGCAAAGACAGAATCCAATTTAGGTCCGGCTGGAGCTGCAGAAGAAAATGAGAGAGAGAACGAGGAAGGGCTCATACTTTAGCAGGTAACAGCTGAGACTGTGCCGCCAGGGAATTCATTCTACAGAAAGCACAAGTTATATCAATCAGAACCGATGAGAGAGAGCGAGTCACACCCAGCGTCACTGCAACAAAAATGAAGCGCACCGAAGACAGAAAATCTCAAAGTACCTAACAGGGGCACAGCACTGACTCCTCTTTTGCACAAAGGAAGACAGAAAATCCTAGCGCGAGGCCTGCCAAGTGCTGAGAAAATAACTGTCGGCCCGAGAGCCCCGTCCGTACGGCGCTGCTTTCTGACAAACAGGTGTGAAGCATTTATCTCCAAAATGCTATTACTCAAGAGAGATTTTCAGTCCTGTGCTTCGGGAATAAGGAAAGGTAGTCCAGAAGGCAGGTCTGAGGTAAAAGAAGTGCTGAACAAACGAAGAGGTAAACGGGTACGTAAAATGTTGAAGCAAACGCTATCGTATAAAATCATCACGACGACAGCTCCCGAATTATGAGGGGGTGGTTTTTTCAAACAGGGACAAAATGAAAACTACTGGACATGCCGCCCGTGAGGCAGAAGGAACTGCTGTTGACTACTTTACGTGACTCTCACAGGTCAGGACAGGGCATGGACAGAAGAGTCAGGCCTAGGTTTGATGAGTGACTACGCCCGTGGGTTTTCGAAGGCAACCGTGAAGGCCGTGGCTGTAGAACCTCAGCGCCTGGGAGGCCTGTGTCCGGCCACCCCCAGAACTTCTCCGGCTCCTAAAATTAGCATTCCTGACAAGCTTCCGGCCTTCTGATGCTGCCGGCCTAGGGGTCCCCCTTTGGGAACCACTGCCCTACACCCAGAGGGGCAGAGAGCTTCCCTTCTGAGCCAGAAGAGGGGAAGAACCGGAGTGAATAAACAGCAGGTAGGACGGACCCGCCCTCCACCCTGACCAGGAGGAGCTCATCTGGCCGCCACACTTAGATGTGAGGGAGATGAAATTTAACTGCACTGTATTTCATTTAAACCAATGCACCCCGAATGCTGTGGTTTTGCTACGCGATCCGGGCACATATTTAGTGAGATAATTGGCAAATCTTTTTCCCCCACCGTAAGCCTCCAAATTCCAGCATCTGTTTGACACGTCAGGCGCCTCTCAGTGTGGACAAGCCACGTTCTGTGACAAGCACTTTTGTGGGTCCACGAGGCTGGAGCCTCCTCCCAGGACCACGGGCCTGCAGAGGACCCAGACCCCCACAAGGTCACTGAGTGTCCACTCTGTGCCGGACTCCGGCCGACTGCTGCCCTCAGTACCTGCTGCAGCCCTGCCGAAGTCTACCTGCGAGATCAGGGTTTATTTATCAAGCCCATTTTACAGACAGGGAAACTGAGACCAAGAACACCGAAAAGCACGTCCTCAGGATCATCTCCTTCGCTCCAACCTTCTTTCTTCCCCCGCCCCATCCGCCCCTGCACCCCCACCTGGCCCAGAATCTCGGCTCCACGACTTAGCCAGTCCCTCCCCTCACCTGGCCAGCAGCCCTGTCCTGACCCGGAGAGTGACGGGACCCCTCCCTGGGCACCTGAGCTGAACCCAAGACGCCTTTTACCCCAGGGTGCCCCACTGTTCTCCTGAGGCGTAGAACACACAGCCTTCACCCCGGGAGGGGGAACAGGGAGGCCGGCGGTGACCCCGCTCCACCCCACCCGCTCAGCCACTCACTGCCACTGTGTCCCCCCGCGTTATGGGGGGAAACCGAGGCACAGAGGAGCGAGGACTCTGGCATGGGGGTGAGGGACGAGTGGGGGTCCCCAGGTGGGCACAGTGGTTTCTGTCCTACCAAGAGCTTAACCAGGAAAAAGGCGGGGAGGGAGGTCAGGAGTACCCGGGAGGAGGAGCAAGGCCCCGGCTTACCGTACTCAGGGGCCGCTCTGCGTGCAAAGCCCGGCCCAAGGCCTCCAAAGTCTGCAACTGTCGGAGCACCGGCTCGGCAGCCCCCAAGCGGCAACTCCGCGGGGAAGTTGGGTTCCGGCCACTAAAGCGCCGCACCAAGCGCCCGAAGCCGAGGGTCAGGCGCCCTTGATGCCCGAGCAAGTTCCCGTTTATGCCTCAGCCACGCGAGACCGCTGGTTACCGCCGCAAGCATCCGGGTCCCAAGGATTTGGACCCGGGAAACTCAGCCCAGGCGGTCCAGGCAGAAGCCTCGGACGCAGCGGAGAGTGCACGTGTTCACAGATGCCCGCTCACAGTCGTGCACAACTATCCATCAGCTCCATTTGGGGGTAGACTCCCCCCACCCCTGGGTACCGGGGATCCAACTCAGGATCTTGCGCTTAGGAGGCAGGTGGCAGCACCATTGAGCTAAATCCCCAGCCCAGGGATGGACTTTTTACGTCTAATATACATTTATGCGCATTGATATTGTACATTTTATATACATATACTCTTTAAAATGCAGTTGGGTTTACCTTGAACTTCCTGCTGTTTAGCAATCACCTGTGGACACAGTCTGAGGTCCAAACACTTCTCCTGTAATCGATTTTTTATTTAATTGCATGACTTCCAACTAAGAACAGAGTATCATCTATCCAGATAAGCTCCCATCGATAACTATTATTGCTTCCCAGTTCAACTTTTCTGAAGTTTTAATAAAACACATGACCAGGTGTGGTGGTTCATACCTAGAATGCCAGCACTCAGGAGGCTGAGGCAGGAGGATCACTGTGAGTTTGAAGCCAGCCTGGGCTACATAGTGAGTTCAAGGCCAGCCTGGACTACCTAGTGAGACAAAAACAAAACATAAGGGCTGGGGCTTTAGCTCAGTGGTTCCACTGCCTGCCTGGTAAGTGCAAGGACCCAAGTTCAATCCCTGGTACCAAAAAAAAAAAAACAAAGCAAAAAACCAAATAAACAAACAAGCTATACATGGATACATGTATATGTGCTGCTTGGGTAATAACAAAGAACAGCAAGAAGAAGATAGCTTTATTCTCCCCAGCTCCCTAACACTTGGTGTGAACTTGTTACCCCTGTTTTCACTCTGCGCTCTATTTGTACTGAGGGATAAGCATGTTTTTAGATCACCATGATCGGTCATTATAATTAGATCACTGTGTAGGGTTGTGACAGGGTTGTTTCTAATCAGGCTGATTTTTAACTCTTGTCATTTCTCATTGGGTTGCATCTGCGTGAGTCTTTACTTAACCCCGCTTTAGAGAGTCTTTCCCCTCTGGGCTCGATCTGTGGGGCTTGAGCTTTGCCTGTTCACCAGATGTCCGTGCGGCCAAGCTGACTACAAATGGGCCAGAAGTGCTGGAGAAACTTCTCATTTTTTTCCTGCCAGCGAGGGCCATTTCAGAAACCAGCTTTAGCATTAAGGAGTGGAGCTGGGTCCCATTTATCCCAAGAAAATGAAGCACCCAGCTGCCCAAAAATGACTTCCACCGCTGTGTCCACAATAGTGAAAAATTGGAAACATCCCCGGTGCCCATCAATAGGAGGCAGGCGAAATAAATCACAGCGCATCCTTCTGGCCTCGTGCTGGAAGTCTCTATCGAGGTGGGAAACTCCTTCCACTGTGCTGGTGACAGAAATGTGTCCCGGACCGGAGGGAACTCCTTCCACTGTGCTGGTGACAGAAATGTGTCCCGGACCGGAGGGCGCCGGGCAAGCCTGCGGGGCTGTATGTTTGCAAGCCTGTGGGGTGGCCGTGTCTCCCAAAGGGTATTTAACTGACCACGGCCCGCTGCTGTCTCGGGTGGCGGGGGGAGTCTCCTGTCTGCTTCGTTTCCTTTTCCTCCTGGAGTAAGTCTACCGTTCTGATTATTCTTTTCCCTGCACATGTAAAGATTAGACTTGTGATAGGGTGAGGGGTGCCGCCCGAGACAAACCAAAGCCACTGTGATCGAGGGGGGACCCGCTTGCCTCCCGGTCCCCCCAGCGTGGCCGTGCACTTCTGTGTTGCAGACTCGGACAGCCAGTGCAGCCCCACGCGGCACAGCCTCGGCCTGTCGGAGGGCGAGGAGCAACTGGACCGGCTGCAGCACGTAGAGCTGGTCAGGACCACGCCCATGGCCCACTGGAAGGCCGGCACCGTCCAGGCCTGGCTGGAGGTGGTCATGGCCATGCCCATGTACGTCAAGGCCTGTGCGGAGAACATCAAAAGCGGGAAGGTAGGCGCTCCGGCCAGTGGGACACACCCTGCATACCGGGAGCTGGCCTGTCCTGGTGGCACGTTCCTGCACTCTGGGAGGCCGAGGCAGGAGGATCACAGGTGTCCCCTCCTGGAGCAGGTCTTGCTGAGTCTGAGTGACGAGGACCTGGAGCTGGGCCTGGGCGTGTGCAGCTCCCTGCACCGGCGCAAGCTCCGCCTGGCCATCGAGGACTACCGGGACGCCGAGGCGGGCAGGAGGTAAGCCAGGCACCACGGAGCCCAGGGGACACGAGGAAGGTCCTGGGCCTCTGCATAGCACAGCTGGGCGAGCGGGACGGCAGGCCACACGGGGCCCACGAGACACGCACAGGCGCCCACAATGCCCATGCACCCCCAACCCTGTGCAGGGCTGGGGTGGACGATCAGGTGCCCCAGAATACCTTTACCTCCGGGGGCTGCCGAAGCCAATCAGTACCCTAGATCCGCCGACACCTACCGGTCACCTCAGCTCGTGCCAGTCTGAAATGAGGAGAGGGTCCCCCAAACTGAACTCTGGCCGTTCCCAGAGCGGGCAGGGCAGCAGAAAAAGGCAGGACTGGGCTCACTAGACACCAAATGCAGAGGGCCAGGCGGGGACAGGGCTCCTCTGGGCAGCTCACCGGGCCGGCTGGCGGAGGTCCCTCCCCGCGGGGCCATGTCACGTCCTGCAGGCCTTCCTCCTCGCAGACCACGCCCCTCACCCCCAAGGGCTCCGGGGAGAGTGATGGCGCCCCACGCACACCGGTCCGCAGCCTGAGGGGACCGGCTTTGTAAAGCTCACACTTTCTGTTTTGCATAATCATCTCCTTGGCTGACTTCCCCTCCTTTTCCTGCAGTTCATTAATCAAACTTGGTGGCGTGTGCCATTATGTGCAGAAGCAGCTTCGGGGCTGGAGGTGGAGCATCAGACCAGTTTGCAGGCAGGAAAGCCAGAGCCATGTGTGGCCAGGAGAGGCAGGAAACTCTGACCCGAGGCGCCATCAGAAAGCTGGGTAGCAACTCCAGCAGCCGGGGAAGGAACAGGGTCCGTTCACAGGTCGGGACACTGGCCGATCACCTAGGGGATGAGGCAGGGGCTGGAGACGGAGTGGGGTGCTGCAGGACCGGGAGGCCCCCCAAGGACTCCCCACCCCCACTGGATCCCACGGCGCCACCCTGCCCCACTCCCTCGCACGCCCAGAGGGGCCTGCATTCATCGGTGAACCAGGCAGAATAATCCCACTTCAGCCTGGAGAAATGCAGGGAGACCCGGCCGCTGCCCAAGGTCCCCGAAACACGAAACACGGGTGCCTCAGTCTGCTCCAGCTGCTATAACAAAACCCCACTGACCTGGGCTAAAACAACCGATTCTGGGGCTGGGAGTCTGAGATCAGAAGCCGGCACGGGCAGAGTCAGGGTTCTCCTTACTTCCTGCCCAGTCCTCGTGTCCTCACCTGGCAGGGAGGTGGTGGGGAGAGGGGAGAGAGGGAGAGTGATCACCCACCCTCACCACCTCAGGCAACCCTGATCCCGCCCAAAGGCCCCACTGGCAAACAAGACCTCGCCACGGGTCAGGGTTCAAGCTGTGACATCTGGGGGCAGACTTACAGCAGTAGCAGTACTGACCTGAAAACCTCCCAGAACCAGAGTCTGTGTTGCCGGTGGAGGGTCCATCCCGAGGATGACGGAGCCCCAACCCTGGACACCCCAGGGCCCCTGGGGAGAGGACTTAGTTTGGATTTTCTGTTTCATGCGCAAATCTGGTTGTCTCCAACTTGCCATGGGGCCTCACCTGCTCTGGGACTCAGTTTCCCCACTGTGAGGGGGTTAAGCTAGGAAAACGGTTCTTGAATTTTGAGGAGCATGACTTCTTTGAGAACTCCATGAAAGCTTCTGGTACCTTCTCCAGGAGGAGTATGTAGACCTAAGTCTACCCTGTCCGACCCCTGGCCCACCCTCAAACGTCCCAGAGGCCCTGGGCTCAAGGTGAGAGCCCAAGTGGGCCCTCTCCGAGAATATCTCCAATGCTGGCACTTGTGTGGAGTGGGGTGACCCCGGTGGGATCCACACCCTGCCTGTCTTCAGACTGCAAGGGAGAATCCAGCCCAAGTCTGGGGTGGGGCCAGAGACAAATTTTATAAGGCTTTGTATCCCTAGCCAAGCCTGGACACTTGACTTAAATCGGGCTCTTGCCACGCATAAACCAACAGCCAGGACAGTGTCCCCGAGCAGCGGCCCCGGGGAGGCACGCATGCACTCACAGTGGACACACAGATGGGGCTCTGATGGTAGTGGGCCTCCCTGCCCCAGGATCTCCCTCTTCTGCGAGGAGAGGAGACCAATCTGGCTTCCATCAGAAGCAACCCCAGTCCCTGACACTGGATTCAGGAGGCTGTGAGGGTCAGTCACGGGGTCTCCCTCTCCACAGGCACCGCTTGGGAGGGCAGGGAGGGGTCGGCCCCAAACCCCGGGACCTGTATGGCCCACAGGGAGCTTGTCTCAGCCTGGAAGCTTCTGGCTTCCTGCTCCCCAGCCCTGCTCTGTCCCCACCAGTTGGCTGCAAGTCAGATGCTGTGAGTTTAGACTATGGGGGGGCACCCCCAACGCGCTGTCCCCAGATCCCACCCTCCAGGACCTAACAGTCTAGGGAGGCAGCAAGCCCGATTAACCACAACGGGACAGGGGCAGGAATGGGGCCCCCAGGATCAGGGTGGGACCCTGCGTGGCTTCCTGGAGCTCAGGGCTCAGGGGGCAGAGTAGGCCAGGGGACAGGTGGTGGGTGCCCTGCAGACAGGAGGGCCCAGGCAGAGGGAGGGAGCCAGAGCCACCCTTCCCTTAGCTATTTTCCTAGGTGTTCAACAAGTGATCTCTGTATGTCCAGCTCTGCCTCCCACAGCAGTGACCACAACCTCTGTACCTTAGAGAAGCAAGAGAAAATAAACTGGGGGCAGATCCATTCGTTTCTAAATGCAATGTGCCCGGGCAAGGTGGCACATACCTATAGTACCAGCACCCTAGAGGCTGAGGCAGGAGGATTGCAATGAGTTAGAGGCCAGGCTGAACTACAGACCCTGTCTCAAAACGCACACACACACACACACACACACACACATACATACACACACACACACACGCAATGTGTGTTTAGTGCTTTCAGGGAAATAATTAGGGGCTGAACAGCAGGATTAGGGTAGGGGTAGCTTTACACAGACAGAGGGGAGATCAAATATGGAGGGAGAGGCAGAGGAGGCCGTGGAAGGGCTGCAAGGAGCGAGGTCCTAGGACAGAGGGCAAGGGACTCAGCGGGCCCGAGTCGCTGCACCGCTCCCCAGCCTGAGTGTGGGGTGAGCGGTGGTGGTGAGGGCTGTGGGGGCCACTGCAGAACACTCGGACTTTGGATCTTACTGCCCTGCTGGGAGTGGTGAGATCTGATGAATGGGCCGATTCATTTTTTGCCTGTTTGTTTGAGACAGGCTCTCACTCTGTAGCCCAGGCTGGCCTTGAACTTGCAGCGATCCACCTGCCTCAGCCTCTCGAGTGCCGGGATCACAGGCGTGCGCCTTGCACCTGGCCCAAATTAGATTCCTAACGCAATAGAAGCCTGCTGTGGCTGGCTCTGACTGACAGTTAAAGGAGCCTGGAACGTGGAGTGGGTGGCAGCGCAGAGGTGGGCGGGGACTGGAGGAGTTGCAGGTTCCTTATTAACGTGGTCCTGGAGCGGAGCTGGAACCCGGGCGGGGACAGGAATGTGCTGACCTGAGCAAGAGGCCGCCCCACCGTCTCTGCCAGGGAGGCAGGCAGGGATTCTCTGTGAGCCTACTGAGTGCTTCCCTTGCCCCTAGTGATCCTGCATGTCCTGTCTTGGCTCCCACTAGGATATTGCTTACCTGCCAGTGCCCAGATCATTTTTCAGCGCCCGTCTGCTGATGGGAATGCATGGACCTCATTCCTTCTGCAAGGCTGCCACCATGTGGTGAGCCCAGGAATGACAGCCAAGGGACCGCTGCCCAGGCGCAGTGACCCTGACCCATTGGAAAAGCGGAGTGCAGTGGAGGGGTGGGCCAGGCTGCGGTTCCCTGGGAGCACAGGGAAGTGAGGGGTGGACAGGGGCACAGGGGTCCCTTTCGCTCCGCAGTGCCTTTGCCCTGCTCCTTGGTCTCTTGGTTCGTCTGTTCTGGTGTCCCTAGCGCTCACCTTCGCCTGTCTCTCCCACCTCTCCCTGTCCACCCGTCCCTGTCTTCGTCCGCCTCGGTGGCTCTTTCTGTCCCCCCCCCGTCGTCCTCGCCCTCTCCTCACCTCCGCGCCCTTTCTGCCCTCCGTGCCACCCCCTTCCCACCGCGGCTCTCCGCTGTCTCCCCGCAGCCTGTCCAACGCTGCCGAGCTGGACCATCACTGGGTGGCTGAGGCCTGGCTCAACGACCTCGGCCTGTCGCAGTACTCGCGGGCCTTCCACGACCACCTGGTGGACGGCCGGATGCTGAGCTCTCTGATGAGGCGGGACCTGGAGAAGCACCTCAACGTGTCCAAAAAGTTGCACCAGGCCAGCATCCTGCTGGGCGTCGAGCTGCTCTCCCGAGTCAACTTCAGCAGGGAGGTGAGGCCCGTCCGCTCGCCGCCCTGCGCACCCAGACGCCTGTCGTCCAGCCTCCCACCCACCCACCGCTTCCTTCCTCTCTCTCCCTCCTTCCAACAGTCACGTGTCCGGCAGGCGGGGCCCGGGGTGGGAAGCCCAGGTTCACGGAAACCCAGAGAAGATGCCGGGGAACAGGGGGAGCTGCTGCCTGGCTGGGAGGCTGAGCTGCCGCCCAGAGGGGCCTCCGGGGATCCGCGGAGACAATGGGGGCAGAGAGCAGAGCACAGGTCCCCAGGCACAGGAGGCGCGAGGCGGGAGAGGAGCCAGGGCCCGCGGGCTGCGGTAGAGTCCGGACCCGCGCTCCTCCATCCAGAGCTCTGCCCGCCCGGCCTCCGCTCCAGCAGGGCCACCCAGAGCGCCTCCTCCTGTCCCAGGTCTGGGTCCTCATGGCTTCCTAGAGCGACGCTGGAGCACGGGGTCAGGAGAGGGGGACAGGGACTGTGCCGGTCCTCACCAGCCACACACCCGGCACAGGGAAGGGACGAGAAGGACCTGGCCCTGAGCCACGGGCTGACAGAGGGGCGGGTCAGGGCCCCGGGGTGTGCAGGCTGGCAGCCCTGGTGAGGGCGTCTCCGCAGGATACTCTGGGGCAACAGGAGAGGATGGGGCCCATGGGCGGTGTCTTACTCCGCAGTGCCCCTCTCTGCTGAGAGGCCCGGCGGACACCGGGAGCCTGGCCCCCACGGGGTGGACCCAGTGTCATCGAGCCCATCCCGTCAGGCGAGCCCGGGGGCTGCAGACGTGGGCGACACAGAGCCAGGGGTGCGGTGGGACCCCCACCCCGTTTCCCGGAACGGAGACCACGGGACCGTGTGGCTTGAGCAGCTGGGGACGATGGCCTGCTGCCCAGGCGGGCTGAGGCCCACTCCTCCCTGTGGACCTCGCCCCGCCTGTGGCCTCTGCACCCCCAACCCAGCTGAGCCCTGTCTCCCCCAAGGTCCTCCAGGAGCGCCGGGCCCGCTGCGAGACACAGAACACAGACCCTGTGGTGTGGACCAACCAGCGGGTGCTCAAGTGGGTGCGCGACATCGACCTGAAGGTGAGGGTGATCCTGCCCTCCAGCGTGCGCGCACTGCCGGGCTGTGGGAGCCGGGTCTCACTCCTGCACCTCCCGGTCCCGACGCCGTGTCATGGAGGGGACCCCGAGTGGGCCCCGCCCCACCCACGTCCTGAGCGGGCGGGCGCGCTGGGGCCCGGCTCTGGGTCCGGAGAGGCCCCGCTGCCCGGCCGCCGCTCTGCCCTCAGGAGTACGCGGACAACCTGACCAACAGCGGTGTGCACGGCGCGGTGCTGGTGCTGGAGCCCGCGTTCGACGCCGAGGCCATGGCGACCGCCCTGGGCATCCCCAGCGGGAAGCACATCCTGCGCAGGCACCTGGCGGACGAGATGAGCGCCCTGTTCCACCCGGCCAGGTGAGCGCGGGCCTCCGGGAAGGGGGAAGCCCTGAGCGCCCGCCCCTGCGGTGCGGAGGAGGAGCCGCTGCGGGGAGGGCGAGGCCACCGAGGCGGGATTCCGGCTGGGGACCCAGCCCGCAGGGTGAGCTGGTCCCCGGGAGGGGACGGCGGCACAGGCAGGAGGGGCTCCTAACGGTGCTCCCGGCGGCGGGCAGACGCAGCAGCGCCTCTGCCCCGCCTCCGCACCGGAGAAGCAGCTAGGCGAGCCGGACACCCCAGACCCGCCCACGGGGTCTCCTCCCTAGAGGACCGGGTCACCCAGCACTCGCTGGGCGGAGCCTTTCCTCCAACACCCCTTTACCGACCAGAAATCTGTTCTAAGGGGCCCTGCCTTGCCCCCATGGTCAGCCAGCCAGCCAGGAGCAGGGCCCAGGCCTCTCTTTCTGTGAATACGGCGAGTTGCACTAAGGGCTCGCATAGGTCGAACCGAGATTTCTGGGATAAATCTCGCTTGGCCACAGTGTTTCGTCCTTGTTCTCTGTCGCCGGATTTGTTTTGCTAGTATTTACTTGTTTATGATACTAGGGATTGAACCCAGGGCCTTTGCACTGAGCGACATCCCCAGTCCCTTTTTAAATTTATTTTTGAGACAAGGTCTTATTAAAGTGCCCAGGCTCGTCTCAAGTTTGGGATCCTCCTGCTTCAGCCTCCCACAGCGCTGGGATTATAGGTTTTTGCCAATGCACTCATCTATTTAGCTAGGATTTTCTGAGGACTTTTGCATTTGTATTTGTAAGGGATATTGATCTACAGTTTTCTTGCGATGTTTTTGCCTGGTTTTAGTATCAGGGCAGTATTGGCCCCTTGAAATAAGTTGGGATGTATCCTCTCTCTCTCCTCTTCTGTCTTTTTGGAAGAGCTGTCAAGACTGGTGTTCGTTATTCTTTTTAGACGTTTGGTAGAATTCGCCAGTGAAGCCATCTGCTTCGAAGCTTTTCTTTATGGGAAGTGTTCTGATTACTAATCCAATGTCTTTACTGGTTAGGGATTCATTTAGGTGTCTCTTTCTTTGGAGTCAGTCTCAGTAGTCCATAAGCTTTCTAGGAATTTGTCCGTCTCGTCTAGGTTAGCTGATCTGTCGGCATGCAGTTAATCCTACGATCGTCCCCCACGGATACATCCAATTTCTGATAAATTGTAGCAATAGCCCCGCTCACCTGCCTTTAGTGCTATTTCCCGGTCAGTCCTCCCTGAAGGTTTGTGCACTGTGCAGACAGAGCCCAGATTTGCATCTGACTCGGGCCTGAGCCCTAAACCCCCAAACACATGTGTCTTGGGGGACAGCAGGGCCACTCCTGGTGTCACCAGGTGGCAGCCTTTGGGTCCTGTTGTCCTGAAATGCACCCCCGGTCAGCAGGTGAGACCCCACAGCAATATCACGGGGGTCTTACCAGTGCAGATTCCTGGGCCCCATCAGACCTGCAGGACCCTCAGCAGCTGACAGCCCAGGGATCAGCCCGCTCAGCATTTTAAGGTCCTTCCTAAGGAGAGCAAACTTTGACGAGGCTCTTACTCTGCAAGCTGGGCAGTCAATCCAGAGGAAGCCTTTTTTTCTCCGATCCTTCACTTTTCCTGACCTTCTGGCTTGGGCCTTGTGATGTGGGACAGACCTAAAACACTCTGAGCCAGGAGAGTGGCTCGAGCTTTTGCAGCTGATGAAACCTGACTATCAGGGGTCCACAGCTGTGCTCAGGTTTGTCTGGGACCAGTGGGTGAGCTCCAGAGAAGGTTCTGGCGGGGACCATGGGGTGGCCAGTGGCTCTCGGGGCTCACCTGACAGCGTAGGGCTCCTGTGGGAGGGCAGGGAGCGGAGAGAGCTCCTCGGGCGAGGCGTCAGAGGCCGGAGGGCCAGGAATGGAGCAGCAGCGCCAGCCCGGCTCCCACCTTGGTCTCTGTCACACACTGCTGCCCCACACGTCCATGCATGGGTCGGGGTCCCCGTGTGGGATTTCACGAACCCCAAGGCCCTTTTCTGAGATCCTGCCACCAGCCAGGGCAGTGGACTTCATCAGCACAGGGCACACAGGGATTCATGGGATGCTGGGGATTTTAGATCACGGCTCTGTTGTGTCACAGCAGAGCAGATCAGTGCTACAGCCAAGTGCTACAGCCCAGTGTCACAGCCGAGCTTTACACCTCAGTGCGGCAGATCTGGAACACAGCTCTTGTAATTTGAAGACTGAAGAATCCAATGGTCAGGTGAAGAGATGGAAAAACCCCTTTACTACACGAGTGAGCCTCAGTGGGCTCAGAGGGGTCTGAGAGCGCTACCAGAAATGACAGCCTCCTTATAGAGAGAGCTACAGGGTGGGCGAGCATGCTCCGTGAAGCAGAGGGGAGGGCGGAGGTACAGCCCAACGCTGAAGTAAAGGGGCGGAGTTACAGAACGTTCCTGAAACACGTGCCCTGTGAGCATGCTCAGTGAAGTGTGGGGGCGGAGTTACAAAACCGTCCTGAAGTAAAGGGGCAAGTTGGCCACTACTTTGGGCTAGGAAAACCTGATTCTGCCCATTCCTACCAATGCAGAATCGGATGCAGGAGGGGGTTAGGGTCTGGGCAACCTCTAGTCAAGAATCAATATAGAGGAACTGATCAGGGTATCCTGGTTTGTCAGTAATGACTTTCCAGACTGCACACACAGTCTGGACTTCCAGGGTTCCATGAGGGGGGCCACCCTACATTAAACTGGGGCCAATCTATTTTGCAGAGGGTCCTCCACCTTGAGGGCTTCAGTCTTAACTCCATATTCCCCACTAAATCCTTTCTTAACACTTTTGACCATGCAGTCTAGGACTGTGGGTTTACTATGGTTATTACCCTTGGGGTATGTAGCGCCCTTGAAGGGTGGCCCAACAGACAGAGAATGGGAGCCCCCCAAAGAGCCCACACAGGTGTCCACCTGGCCTCGTCCCGTGGGGGGTAGGCGCACCTTGGCCAAGGCGCATGGGTGATGCCTTCCCTGGTCAGCCTCCCATCAGAGGAGGTGAGTGCCCATCACGCTAGACAACATCACAGGGCTGGGCCCCTTCGGACTCCGTAGCCGAAGCCGTGGGTCCGCACAGATGAGGTGGGAGGGACCACGCCGGTCACATCGCTCACAGTCACGGGTGCTCATGCAGGGCACATCTTAGTTCTTTCCACATGCCCTGCCCTCCCTCCCTCTCCACTCGCTCCGTCTCTTGGCCTCTTTCTCATTTGCAAAGGTTCTGTCTCCCTATTTCCGGTCACATATCTTTTATTTTGCTCTTTATTTATATTTTGGGCTTCCCGTATAAAAGAAACCATGCAATGTTTAAGACCATGTATCTGATTTATTTCAGTTAACATTTTGATCTCTAGATGCACCCGCGTTCCTATAAGTGACTTGTAATTTTTACGACAGAGTAGTACTGTCATATATAAATACCACATTTCTTTATCCCTTTATCTGTTGATAGGTAGATATAGATTTCTATATTGAAGATTTAGTCATTATGAATGGGCTGCTATAAACATGGGTGTGCAGTATCCCTGTCACAGGATATCTGACTCTCTCAGGAAGGCAAGTAGGAGGGAACTAGCTGGATCAAGTGGAATTTCCAGTTTTAGTTTTCTGAGGAATCCCCATCCCGATTTCCTTAGTGGTTGTACCACTTTACAGTCCCCCAACGATTGAGAAGGAAAGACATCGTCTTCCCTGCAGCCTCACCACCGTCTGTTACTGGCTGACTTCTCGATGACGGCCGTTCCTTCTGGAGTGAGGTGGAACCTCAGCGTCGTTTTCGTTTGCACCTCTCTGATGGCAGACATTGGACGCTTTATCATGAATGTACTGGCTCGGCTCTCTGTATTTCTTCTTCTGAGAAGTATCTGTTCATTTCACTTGCCCATTTTTTAATTGGGTCTTTTATTGTTTAAGGGGGTCTAATTTTTAAAGTTTTTTAAATATATTCTAGTTGTCCTCTGTCTAAGGAATAGCTGGGAGAGAATTTTTCACATTCTGCAGGCTGTCTCCTCACTGTTGGTTATTTCCTTTGCTATGCAGAATTTGATGTGTTCCTGTTTGTTGGTCCTTGGTGCTGTTTCTTGTAAATTGGATTCTGTTCGGAAAGCCTTTGCCTCCACCTTTGTCTTTGAGAGTTTTATGTCGATTTTATCTTCCAGTAATTTAAGTGTTGCTGCTTTAACATTGAGATCTTTGATCCATCCTTATTTTAGGTTAGTACACGGTGAGATACGTGGGTCTAGTTTCAATCTTCTGCAAGCAGACAGCCATATTTTAAAGAGGCAATTTTTCCTCCAGTGTAAGGTTTTGGCCCCTTTGTCAAAGATCAGAGCTGGGGCTGTTTCTGCATCCTCCACTCTGCTCCAGATGTGAAAATGCATTATTTTTGCGGTGCGTGGTGGCTGAGCACTGAACTCCAGTGCACTTCCTAGCTAAACTTCACCTGACCTCACAGGGCTGCCCTGCAGTGCCCCCTGAGCACACACAGAAATCACCTTTGGAGACAGGAAGTGACAAGCTCCAGGCCACACAGCCGCCACCGCTGCCTAGCCCGAGGCACCAGAGGGTGGACAGAGAAGGCTTGGGTTAAGGTTGAGGAGAGTGCAGAAGGCGCTCTGTCACCACAGGGCCCAGCCCTGCTGTCGAAGAAAGATGGGCTGTCCAGGGACTTAGCTCAGCTGCACAGCACTTGCCTGGTCCCGAGTTCAATCCCTGGTCCAAAGAAGTAAGGATGGGCTTGAGCCCTGGGGATTCTTGTGGTTTGCCCTAAATTGAAGAGAAAGTGGGCAGGTGGGAAAACTTGGGTTCAGGACCCCAAGCCCTTCTTGCTCCCCAGGGCCGATGCTCAGCACAGGCGTTGGAAAACTGTCCAAGGACGGCCGGGGAATAGGTCAGGATTTGGGAGCCATGGCTTCAAATCAGCCATCAACGACGCGTCAAAACGAACACAGCTTTGTAAATAAATAAAACTTTATTCGCAGAAGCAGTCAGTCATCAGCCCACACGCTATGGCTGCCCAGACCCGATGTGAAGTTGCCAGTGTCGTCTCGCACGAGACGGTGTGATGGGGGTGACTTTAGGCACCAGGCCAGGTGGGGGACGTGGGTTTCCAATCCAGAGCCGGGGACTGTTCCTGCCGCTTCACACATCACGGCAGGGTTGGCTACAACGGGGGGCTTCTCCCACCCGTTCTTGCTTTCCCAGTAAGGGTTACAGCACACCAGAGTCAGGGACGAGACTGGAGTCTCAGGCTCAGATCTGAGCTCTGCCACCACCACCAACTGTGATTTTGGGCCGACTGCTCACCCTCCCTGTGCCTCCTCTCTCTGTCTGCGAGCAGGGTTGCAGTCCCATGTCCGGGCCCATAAAGTATGAAGGTCACATGAGTTCCCATGAGGCACCCGGCAGGGCTCAGCACGAGGTCGCCGTCACCTGCAGGTGGGATGGGCAGTGGCCAGGGGGCCGCAGGGGCCAGACCTCCCCTGCTGACTGAGATGTGTGTCGCCAGCTCCACAGGCACCCGGGAGGCTGAGCGCTTTGGGACCCCTCCCCGCAGGGCCTCCAGTGTCACCCGGGCAGGGAAGGAGGACAGCGGTGGCCTCAAGTACAAGGCTGGCCGGGTGAGTGACGAAGTGCACCCGGGTCCTGTCTCCCGGGAGAGGCCGCTTCCCGTGGTTGCTCAGCTGCCCCATGAAGGCGAACGCAGGGCCAGCTCACGGGGACATCTGGGAGACAGCTCTGGGTGCCTCCGCCATGGGACCTGAATGACACCTTGACCCGTGGCCCACGTCCCCAAGTCGTAGAGTCCCCCAGAGCCCAGGTGCTGTGTCAGAGTCACTGCGGCTGCTGCAGGCCCTGAGGCCTCTCAACCCCCACTTCCCGAAGCAACTGCCAGGGTCGGGGCCCCACAGGCCTCCAGGGATCCCCAAACTGGGAACTGCCAGCTTCAATTTTAACTCCAAGGATGAGACCGACCATAGGGCTCAGCCCACGGTGACCAAACCCAACAGCAGGAGGACAGATGTCCCGGGCCTGACCCTAGACAGACATCAGACAGAGAGGGCAGGCCCTCAAGAGTCCCGGCCCGCAGCACGGCGTGGCCAGGGCCGGATCCCACCTGCACCCTCAGGACCTAAACACAATGGGAGCAACGTCACTCCCAAAAGGGCAAACATGTGAACACCTCACTGTCCCTGTGACAGCACAGACCCACACATACCACAGGCAGAGGCACGGGGCTGGGGAAAGGCTACAGCCTCCTTAGGAGCAATAGTTGTTTTTTTAAGTGGAGAAACACTCATCTAAAAAGAAAATACCCCCGGGCGTGGTGGCACACGCCTGTAATCCCAGCACTCGGGAGGCTGAGGCAGGAGGATCACTGTGAGTTCAAGACCAGCCTGGGCTACATAGTGAGTTCCAGGTTAGTCTCAGCTACATAGTGAGACTCTGTCTCAAAAAACAAAACAACAACAACAAAAAAGAAAATCAGCCAAGCAAACAAATAATCCCACAGCCTTTCCATGACTGTGCAGAGAGGTTAGGAGTCAGGCAGTTTCACAGCAGCCGGGGAGCAGTGAGCACTCCCTGCCCAGCAGAGCCTGCTCTTGGTACCCAGGGTGCCTCTACAGGTGTGGCTTCTGCTCTTTACAACACCCTGGGGCAGGCTCTTACCTTTCTTTTGCGGGGGAGATGGAGTGGTATTAAGGGTTGAACCCAGGGCCTTCACACTGAGCCAAATCCCTCAGCACTTCTAAAATTTTTTATTCTGAAATACTTTCTCACTAAGTGTCTAGGCTGGGCTTAAACTTGCAATCCTCCTGCCTCAGCCTCCCACTGCTCTGGAATCACAAGTAAGTGTCACTGCCCCCAGATAGTGCTCCCATTTTGTACCTGAGAAGATGGAGGCTAGGACAGGGGATGTGACTTGTTCAGTGCACATAGCTGCAGGGACCCAAATGCTAATCGCCACATTTCCAAACCCCTAACCCTTCACCATAGCAGAAGTGTGAAAATATTCCCTCAGGACTCGGGAACACGGCCGGACCCCAACCCCTGCCATCAGCCTGACTGTGCTCCCTGACAGCTGGGAACAAAATCTCTCCTAAAGTTAACTCACAAAACTCTGTCCGTCTCCCTGAGCAGTGGCATCACATTACTGAGCAGAGGAGCACAGAGAGGTTAAGGGAGTCACTCGAGGTCACACAGCGCATTTTACAGACCTCACCCACTGAATTCTTGTCTCTCTTCTTTCTGTCCTTCGGTTTCGTTCCTCTCGTTCTCAGCTGCCGCTGGGGAAGATAGGACGGGGTTTCGGCGGCAAAGACCTCGATTTCCACGACGACTATGGCTCACTTCAGGACGAGGACCGCGCAGACCACGACCCCCAGGGCAGGCTGGAGCGGGGCCGCCTGGGAGGCTGCAATGGCCTGGAGGTCACCGACGTGTGAGGGACCCGACTTGGAGAGGCCGAGGAACGGGCCAGTGGCCCTGAGCCGGCCCCATGTGCAGGTGACCTCAGGCCGGGGATGGAGACCCAGCTGCCAGCTCAGTAGGAGGCAGGCGCGGCCTGTCCTGGGGCGTGGAGCCCTCCCGGGTGTCACAGAGCTGTGAGCTGGGGAGGGGCCACAGGTCCCCAGCACCCCGCCCCTATAGCAGCACTGGGACTCCAAGCAGCCCAGCGGCCGGCACGAGAACAGCACCTGCAGGGGCAGCAGGCGGCAGGAGGGGGCAGCTATTACGGCAGCTACTGGGGCCGCAGCCGCAGCCTGCGGGGACTGGACTCTGACCAGCGTCACCAACTTGCCCTGGGGTGAAGCTGGCAGGGCTGGTCGTCTGTGTCTCGGGGGGTGGATGTGTTGGGGAGCTGTTTGCCGTGGTCCCCGAAGGGCAGGTGACAGGTGGGCGGCGGGCGCGGCAGCAGCGTCCCCCACCTCCTGTGACCAAGGAGACGGGCTGCTGAGTTCGGCGGGTGACCACTGCCCCGGTGTGGGGTGAGCTGGGCATCCGGGACGAGGGGACACTCGCCATTGCTGACAGCCCCTTGCTGTGATGTCCCCGTCACCCTGAGGTACTGGTCCCATGGGGTCTCAGGGTGGCGTGGCGAGACCCTGTTCTGCTGTGCACTTTTCCCCCGTGGCCTCAGCTCTCTGAGCCTCAACACTCCTGGGGCCTCCGAGCAGATTAACACTCGCTAACATCCATAACTCACTTCTCTTCTCGGGGGCGATGGGGCATTGCAAGGTGCAGCGGGGTGCGGGACTGTCCCCGTCACAGCACAGAGACAGCCCTGGCCCGGTGTCGCCAGCTCCACAAAGGGAGGAGGAAGGGGCGGTGTCCAGATCGCCGAGCCCCCGCACGGCTCACAGGACACAGGATTCTTGTGAGCACAGCCCTGAGGATCAGGAGCCCCGGGTCCAGGCCTGAGCGGCCGGCCGCCTGTCTCTGTCGTGTGACAATCAGGACAGGACGCACAGTCTGCACACGCTGGTCCCGGGCAGGTCCTTGGCCAGAGCCGCGACACTCCACTTCCCTCTGAGGCCACCTGCTCTGGACCTGAAGGAAGACTGCAGAGACTCTGTGTCTCCCGCCCGAGGAGACGAGCCCTGGCGCCCTTGACCTTGACCCATGGCCTCATCCCCTACCAGAGATCACTGGCGGCTTCTCGCTGACCTGCGCTGTGGCACAGCTTTCCCAGGACCTGAACTAAGTGCCTAGCTGGTAGGCAGGCTGCCAGGGCCAGGGTGTGTAAGCTGGCTCTGCAGAAGCTCCAAGCTCCGGGGCAGGTCTGAGAGCTTTAGTACACGGCTTCCTCGCAGCCCAGAGAGGACAGAGAACTCTCTCTCCAGGTGCGGGGTGACCTGGAACCTAGGAGCCTGCCCCCAGGGGGCGGTGACACCCGCAGGGCCGAGAGGGCAAAGAGGAGCTGAGCACAGTGCGCAGTCTGGAAAGCAATGTTCACCCACACGCCAGAAATGATGCTGGCACCTGGGTCCTGCTGCGGACAAGACGGGAAAGTGGACCACAGGGCGTCACTGGGGCAATGGCGTGGCCAAGACACTCAGCAGGAGGCCAGCGGGCCTGGGGCAACACCAGTGACCTCTGACACATCTGGGGACCCAGTGATGGTGTCACGGTGCCCTGGGGGAAAGGCTGCCTTCCCTGGCAGCCAGCAAGGGTCTGGACCGACTTCGCAGTACAGGAGGTGCAGGTGAGCTTGGTTAACCCTAACTCCACTCCACGGCGGGCAGGGCGAGCCGGGGCTGCAGGCTTGGCAGACACTGGCAGTAACCAGTCAGCAAAGGTTGGCAGAGCAGCGGCACAGGCCAGAGGCCTCCCACGTCCTGGCCACGATGACGGAGGTCCTGGTCCCTAAGGGTGGCCAGGCTCCAGGCCTGGGACCCTGCAGAGGAGCCCTCTGGACACCGCTGTGCTGTGCCCTGGAAGGGAGCCAGGGCAAGGAAGGAACCCCACAGTCCTTCTGGAAATGGGGGCCAGAGCACCACGAGCCACCCTCCTGGGGGGCTCTGGGCATTCTGACCCCACACTGCTGAGCAGCCCTGTGTCCGGGTCTGCACAGGGCCCTCCCCAACACGGCTGCCTCAGACCAGGCTGCAGGGCCACCACGGAACCCTGGGCCAGATGAGTGCAGGGGGCCGGAGGGGCCTCGAACAGGGTCAGCTCAGCCAGCGGGCCTGGGGCTCGGCAGACGTGACTTCAGCACACACTGCGGTGGCCCCCAGGGCTCTCCCCAGCCCAGGCCCCTTCCCACAAAAGCAGCATGTGCTCTGGCTGTCACGCCGCATTTTGGGCTCCAGCGGGCTCTTCCCCAGGAGGCGAGGGAGAGGAGCCCAGGGACGGGGGCCACTGGGCCTAGCACCGCTGCCTGCAGTCAGCCGGCGAGGGCACTCTGGCTGCACCGGAAGGGAGCTGTCTGTGACCAGAGACCAGGTCGGCAGCCGTGGCCCCAAAAGGTCCCCCAAGGGATTGTTAACACTGTAACAATAAACACTACTGGTGACTGGGTGTGTCTGTCCTGTTCAGTTTCCCAGCAGCCTCTTCGGCCGAGGCGATGAGCCCATTTCATGGCTGGCGAAATGGAGGGTGGAGGGGCTCACCCTGCTCCGTCGAGCTCAGAAGTCCCAGCAGGGACTCGAACCGATCCGCCACCCCACCCACCCCTCACCCTTCTCTGTCAGGTGGCACCATGCAAGGTGGAATGTGAGTGCCCCTGGGGCTGGGAAAGGTGCAGTCTGCTGTCCCGGGACAGTCAGGGGAGGGGGTCCGCCAAGTCGCCAGCCCGGTGTCTGCTTCTGTCCTGCTCCCAGGACAGGAGTGTGTGCACTGCCGGAACGGACCTTTGGGGTGGATCCCGGGTCCCAGCTCGCAGCTCTGACTGTTGTCTGTGCAGTCTTCGCGGGTCCGGATGCTGAGAGGGCTCTGGGGTCAGCTCGAGCGCCAGCGTTTCTCACGGGCTCCCAAGGGATGCTGCAGGTCTGGAGACCACACATCGGCAGCAGAAAGGGCAAAGGCGGGGGACAAGAACAGGCCCTTCAAGGGCACCTGCTAACAGCCAGGCCGCCACAAACTCATCCGTGGTGAACCCTCGTACCCACTCACCTTCCACAAAACCCATCTCTGCACACGGGAGCCTCCAGGGCACACCCTGGATCAAGCCCCGGCAGTGTCCTGTGGCCCTGGCTGCCCTGGCACTGAGGAGACAGGAAGGGGAGGGTGAGGCCTCACCTCTCCGAGTCTCCCTAAGCTTCTCCAGAGCCCAGGACACTCCCAGTTCTCAGGACAACTAGCCACTGAAACTTGGTTTGCAGGTTTGTTCTTTGCACCAAGGGCTTTGCCTAAATGGCTCCTTTAACCCTAATGCCATACCAAGGGGCGTGAGCCGTTACCAACCCCACTGACGGGTAGGAAGGTACACAGCTCTGCTGCACCCCACAGCGCCTCAGCAGAGTGCGGGTGGACTCCATCATCTGTGTCGGACCAAAGGCCCTGAGCAGCCACAGCCGCCGGCCTAGCGCTCTCCAGACCTCCACGCGTCCCCGCTGACACCTGGAGAACACGATTTCCCACCTCGGAGCTGCTCCTCACCCTCCGTTTCACATCTGGGTTATCAAAGCTCCTTTCTCAGGCGCATCAGCCCCTCTGAGAGCTCTGTACACTGCACGTGGTGCTGGGCAGTGCACAGACAGGCGGTCCCAGCATCGCAGAAAGTTCAACAAATGCTCACACGCACGGCTTCTCCATCAGGCCACACTCCGGGACGGGGTCCTGCGGCCCCTGCAGAGTTTTCTATCCCCTGATGGCCCCGTGAGGAGGAGCTCACTACCCAGGAGTCTCCCTGCCACTTCTGAGCTGGGGGCTGGAAAGTCACTCATGGGGACTGCCTGTCTCTGCCTCCTGATTCCTGTCTCTCCTGCTCTCTAGACCTAAGCTTCTTGTGCTCTTACACAGATACCTGTATCCCTGCTTTACAGAGACAAAAAGACAAGATCACACAACTGGTAGTAGTAGAATTAGGTTTCATATCCAGCTTACATTATATCCTCCTTTAACCTGGATATTATGAGTCTGGTAACATGATCACATGGAGAATCAACTTTTTAAAAAGTCACAGTTAGCTCACTTATCTTGTAGCAAAGGTACTCATAAGAGTCACTAAAGAACTCTTGTTAAAAATTCCCAGATCCTATTCCAACACTAGTAATTTAGAGTTCTGACATAGGTCCTGCCAATCTACATTTGAGAGGTAAAATGCATATGCCCAGGCCTCGGCGTTTCTGCTGCAGTACATAAGCAGTGGGTGTAGAGCATGTGAATCTTTTAAACCTCCATGAAGCCGGGTGTGGTGTCGCGCGCCTATGATCCCAGCACTCGGAAGGCTGAGGCAGGAGGATCGCTGTGAGTTCAAAACCAGCCTGGGCTACATAGTGAGTTCCAGGTCAGTCTCAACTACATAGTGAGACCCTGTCTCAAAAAAAAAAAAAACTCCTTGAGTGATTCTGGGCCTGGAGTGGCCCCGGAAGGACCGCCCCTGCAGACAGCCCCTGGGCCGGGGCCGCGTGTGACCACACCACTCGTCCCTCCCTTAGAGTGTTTTCACGTGGTGTCTACAAAGCTCTGCACTCTCCGGGGCAGCGCGTGACGCCCGCTGAGTGCCCAACCCTCTGGGTACCAGGGAGAGGCTTTGGTGACATTCATAAGCGTGCCCTGCCTGGATGCCTCCGTGCTCAGCTCGCAGTGGGGTCCATGTCAGTGAGAACCGGAAGCCCGCACGGATCTGACCCGGCGGAGCTTGGGAGTGAATGCGAGGGGCCCACAGGGAGCTTGGCCGCCCCGCTGTCACTCCGGACCCCACTCCATCAGGGGTTAGGGTGACTCCCACAGAGAGCTTTTCTCCAAGGACAGTGAACGCGGGCCTTGTTCTGGGTGTTGTGGTTCTGGGGATTGAACCTATGCACCCCGCTGTACCCTGAAACCGTTCTTTATTTTAAGACAGGGTCTCATAAATTGTCCAGGCTGGGCTTCCACTCGTGACCCTCCTGCCTCAGCCTTCCAGAGTGCTGGGATGACCGGTGTGCGCCACCGCGCCCGGCTCTAAGCAGCAGTTTTATGGAGCTACTTTCTATGAGACAGTCACAGCCTTCTCCCCTTTCCGACCCCAGCTTATCCCGAGCATGCGTGACCGCGTTTTACAGAGCAGGAAGCTGAGGCTCCAAAGGGCTGAACAGCGCGCGCAGGGAGCCGAGCTCCAGAGCCGGAGCTGGGCGCCCCTTTGGCCGCTCTAACTGTAAGCTTACCCGGGCCCCGTTCCCAGCCCTGCTGACTGCACAAATCCAGGCCTATCGAACCTCATGCGAGGTCCCCCAGGACAAAAGGGCCCGGAGGGCGGCAGTTTTGGTCAACAAGGGCAGGCACGACCGAAGGCGGCAGGGCAGGGCCGCAGGGCGCCGAGATGTTCCCAGAATCCGCGACGCTGACCGCAGCCGGCTTCCGTCTCCCCGGCTGTAACTGGATTCGCAGAGCTGTGACTCAGCCTCTCCGCCAGTCCTTCTGTTCCGGTCTCTGCCCTCCTCCGGGGCGCGGATCTGCGTTGCAGGCTGCATTCCGGGGTGACCCCGGTGCGTCGAGAGACAGCAGGCTCCGTGGTGTCCGGAAGCCGCATTCGCACTGCGCCTTCCGACCAATCAGCCATCTCCGGAGGCGGGTTTTAGGGAAAGCGCCACCAATAGCCTTTCATTCCTCGCCAGGCGCGGCTCCGGACGGACCCCTGCGCTGTGCACTGTGCAGCAGCAAGATGCCTGGAAATAAAATCACACCTTTGTGGGAACCGAGGGCTTAACAAGGTGGGCGGAGGGTTCGAGTCCCAGCTCGCCCCTCCACAGCTGACGTCTCTGGGCAAACAGGGACCCTCTCCGAGCCTGGTGTCCCGAAGAGGTTGGAATCCACAGGGCCGGTGAGCACAGCGGAAGCGAGGCGGGTGTTGAGGAATTGCCTGGTGAGCTCTTCGTCCTCAGATCCTCCAGCCACTCCAGAGGCTGAGGTAGGAGGATCTTTCAAAGAATCAACTCTTTCATCCATTGATTCTTTGTGTTGTTTTCTTTGTCTCCATTGCATTAATTTTTGCCCACTGCATTAATTTCGATCTGGTACAAGTTTTGAGCTTGATTGGCTCTTCTTTTTCTAGAAGCTTGAGGTTCAATTTGAAGTTCAGTTATTGAGCCCGTTCTGTTTTCCTGATATGGGTATTCACTGCCATAAATTTCCCCCTCGGGTCTGCTTTCATTGTGACCTTTAAGTTCTGATATATTATATTGTCATTTTTGTTTAATTGTAGAAACTGTCTAATTTCTTCTTTAATTTTATCTGTGACCCATTGATTGTTCAGGAGGGTAGCATTAAATCCATGTTTTTTAAGTTCTTGTGGTTTATGTTGCCATTGATTTCCAATTTTATTGTGCATTATGGTCTGATAATATGCATGGGTTAATTTCAGTTCTTTTGCATTTACTTGAGCATGTTTAGTGAGCTAGTGTGTGGTCTCTTTTGGAGACTATCACATGTGCAGCTGAGAAGACTATGTATTCTAATGACGTGGAGTGGAACACCCTGCAGACATCTGCTGAGTCTATTTGTTCAAACGTTTGGTTCAATTTTGATATTCATTGTTGATTTTTTTTGTGACAGTAAGAAACTGTCCCCCAACTGTATTCCCAACTAATACAACTGTATTAGTGCTTATTTCATTTGTTCACATCTGTTAATATTTGTTTTATATAGTTGAGTGCACTGCCATTTAGTGCATATATTTTTACAATTGTCATCTCTTCCTCTTGGATTGTTCCCTTTACAAGGTTGTAGTAACCTTCTTAATCTCTTTAATCAGCCTTGGCTTGAAGTCCACTTTGTCTGCAAATAGAATAGCTACCCCTGCTTTTTTCAGGTTCCTGTCATGTGAAATGCTGTTTTCTGTTCTTTTACTTTCAGTCTATGAATTTCTTTATGAATTAAATGTGTTTCTTGTATGCAGCATATTGTTGGATTTTGCTTCTTGATTATGGTGAGCCTGTTTCTTTTGATAAGTGAATTGAGACCATTATCATTGATAGTTACAACTGACATGTATTGACTTGTCCTTGTCATGTATTTTCCTGTTGTTGGCTCTCTTTTCCCCCTCTGTTTAATTTCTTGTCTTGCCCGGTAGATTCATTCTGTTAAGGTTCATGGAGTTGTAATGCTTGTTATCTCTTTCTAGAATAACCGTCAGAGCACTTTGGAGAATTGGTCTGGTGTTCATGAATTTCCTCAAGTGTTCTTTGTCATGGAAGTATCTCATTTCTCCACCATTTGTGAAAGATAGTTTTGTGGGGTACATCAGTCTGAGCTGGAGATTGGTTTCTTTTAGGGCTTGAAATACTTCACTCCATGCTTTCCTTGACTTGAGGGTTTGTTTGTGTTGAGAAGTCCGCTGTGATTCTGATGGCCTTTTTTTTTTTTTATGTGATTTGTTTCTTTTTCTCCAACAGCTTTTTTGTGTGTGTGCTAGAGATCAAATACAGAGTGTTGTGCATACAAGGCAAGAGCTCGACCACTGAGCCACATCCCCAGCCCAGCTCACAGCTTTCACTATTTTTTTTCTTGTGTTGAATTTTTGGATTCTTGACTTTATATGTCTTGAGGAAGATTTTTTTTTTTATCACAGCTGACTGGAGTTCTAAATGCCTTATCTGTATGTGGCATTCTTTCTCCCTGTTGGGGAAGTTTTCTGCCATTGCTTCTGTGAACGGGTTTTTTATGTCATTTGTGCCATCTCCTCCTTTTTCACTGACTCCAATCAATCTTATGTTATTCTTCTTTGCATCATCTGCAGCTGCTGGATTGATTTCTCATGGTCACTTGCTATTTTAAAGAAATCTTCCTTTTCATGGTCGATGATCACAATCCTGTCTTCTATATCTAATATTCTGTCTTCATATTGGCTCATTCTGCTTTATATACTTTGAATGGAAATTATAATCTCCTGGCTATCTGTTTAAATTGTTTCATGGATTCCATTTCTTTTCTATGCTGGCTGTTTGTGGCTTCCATCATTTTCCTGAGTTCTCTATTTTTTTTTAAATATCTGTATGTGCTCTAGATTCACTAGGCATGTCTTTCATTATGGTCACTACCTCTGTAGTTATCTGAGAAATTATTTCTGCCTTGAATTTTTCTAGAGCCTCCTTCCCCGGCTTTGTTACTTCTGTTATTTCAGAGTCCAGGTGGGTGGCTTTAAGGTTGTTCCACCTCATTGTCTCCTGGGTTTGCCTTTGGTGAGCTGAAAGTCTGGAGGCTCCATCTTATTTAAGTGTCTTCTCGTTTTCTATATATATTTTAAGTTTAATTCCTGGTTTGATGCTTGTAGATTTCTTATGGTGAGTAGCTTTATTGCCATATAGAGAACCTTTAGGAAAGGACTTCTCAGAGATGTCTTCTAGGCATAGCTGGCTTTTGGGTTTTGAGTGCTGCAAGATCCTGCCTCTTCAATGTATCGGGGATGAGATGTTTCTGCCTACTTTGCCCAGTGCCCAGTTCTTTGGCACTGGCCTATAATATTTTTTAAGACCCTTAGGCAAACTCAGTCTTGGTATATCAGGAAGAACAAACAATTCTGCCACCTTGGTTAAAGTAGCACAATCAGCAATAACAGTAGCATGAAACACAGCCTAAAAAATGGCAAACTGTGATGACTATTAATTTGCCACTTTTAACCACCTTAACTAGATTTGTGGTTAAATAACAAAATTTAGAACTAACCAGAAAATTACATGCACTAAATAAGCCCTCACCATGGTGATCTTACCCTAAGGGGAAAAGATTTAGAAGGGGTTGGGGGAAAAAAAATGCAGAAATAGAAGATGAATTTAGAAGCAAGGCTGGAGGGCAAAGGAAGATCAATCAAACTTTGGAAAACTAGTGAAGAAGATAGAAGGGAAAAAGAGAAGGAAGAAACAACAGGAACAGAAAAACCACAACAAAAAAACTAGAAACTGTGTTCACACTCATATAAAAACAAGAAAAAGATTAAGAGATTGGGAACAAGATTTCTTGATTTAAAAAATAAAACAGAACAAAAACAACAACCAGAGAAGAGAAAAAGAAGAAAGAAGAAAAAGCAAGATAAGGAAAAAAGAAAAGAAAGTCCAATTCCAGGTATATCTCTGCTGTCACTGTAGACAACGTGGGCAGACAGAGTCCAGATCCAAGTTCTTTAAACCCAGCAAGTCAACTGCTTATTTATGGTAGGATTGTAGATAATCCCAGAAATCCTGGACCTTTAGTTCCACTGAAGTTCAGGCTGATTTCTCGCTGTGAGCCTGGGACCATTTTTGTTGAACCTGCAGCAGTTCTTGTGCCTCCTGCTGGCTTGAACTCACACTGAGACACCAGGAGCCACTAGTTTACCCACAGCTGTTCTGAGTTCCAAGCTCAGTTGGCCTCTCTCCAAGGTGGCGGCCAGCAAATCACCCTCTCCTGCGTGAGGTCTGAACCCAGATAACCCATCAGCCGCTGCAGTCCTGTGCAGCCAGTGCTTCGTTCCATGGGTGCATTTCTCTGTGGAGGCCGTGGGATCACAAGTAGGCACTGTGCATCTACAGGATCCACCCAGCCCTCCCATGCTGTGAGTCTGGACTCTGGGACAACATGCCACCTGCCACCTCCCTCTTTTTGGCTGAAGTCTCTCTCGGCTGTCCCCGGGACTTCGGTTCTCACTTCAGATCCTTCCTGGGTCCCAGGGACCCACCTCCCTCCTTCTTCTCCTCTCACCACTGTATTCCAACATCTGGACACCAAATCCCAGAAAGGTTCTTTCTCTGCTGCTCACCACTCTGCCATCTTCCTGGAAGTTAATGTTTATATGATGTGGAAGTTAAGAAAAACATCATGGAGTAGAAAAAATATTCCACCCATATGACAGAAAGAGCGCTTACCCAGAATCTGGTTTTCTGAGAGGTCTGGCACCCGCTTTACCTTTACCCAGCACTGCGGTTTAAGTCTGGAGGAGATTGCTGACCACACCAGGGCAGAAGACAAGAGTTCCAGAGTTGGTGAGAGCTACAGTCACTGGTTACAGGTGACTTTTTTTTTCTTCTTTTTTCTTTATGAGACAGGGCCTTGCTATGCCATTCAGGCTGGCCTTGAACTCACTGTGTAGCCCAGGCTGGCCTCAAACTTGCAGCAATCCTCCTGCCTCACCCTCACAAGTGCTGGGATGACAGATGTGTCCACCCAGGTTAGGCAAATTTTTTCAAAGCTTAGTTTATAGCTTGGGTGGAGTCAGAAGTTAGCAACCATAACTAATATTCTAATGCAGCCATTATTTCAATATAGTGTAATAAAAATAACATGAAGGTGTTTATCCTCCCAAAACGTTTTACTGTCATCCTTCGCCTCTTTCTTCCTGTGGTCATGGACATGAAACAGTGCCTACATGATACTGTCTTTTGGGGTTTTTTTTTGTTTTGTTTTGTTTTGTTTTTGTACCGGGGATCAAACTTAGAACCTTGCACTTCCAAGCAGGCACAGAGCCATTAGCCACAGCCCTGGGCCAGGGCCTATGTGATGAGATGACACGAGGTGACATCGTGTTGGGCTGCCACGGAGCCTCCACAGTACATCCGAGAGGGCAGTGGCTTCCGAGTGTGGGGATCCTGGCTCACCCCGCCTGCGGGGAGCAGGTGCAGCAGGGATGCACTGAGTGAACAGAGAGCTCCCACTCTGGGTGTGCTGGCTGGAGATTTCATCACGCTCCCCAGAATGGTGCTCGATTTAAAACTTACAATTCCTTTACTTTTAGAATTGTCTATTTAACACTTGGTCCATGATTGACCCAGGTAAGTGAAATCACAGAAAGCAAAACCACAGGTAAAACAGAACAATTGTGTGACATGGATATAAAACCTTTATTTCAAAATAATTATAGATTCACAGAAAATGGGAAAAAAATATTATGTGAAGATCCTGAGTGGCCTCCACCCTGCCTCCCCAAGCGGTAGCATCTTGCATAGCGATGGTGCAGTGTCACGGCTGTGGGCTTGACACTGCGAGAATCCACAAGGCCTCTACGTGTGTGTGTGTGTGTGTGTGTGTGCGTGTGTGTCCCTAAGGAAAGCTGAGCAGAGACACAGGAGCAGGACCAGGGTGCACTCGGGGATAGAATACTTGCTTAGCATGTGGGCTGTGGACTCTAAAAGCCCACAGGATGGTGGGAAGCCTGTTCTCAGCTCTCTCCCACAACCTTCTTGTGCCTGGGGCTGCTCACTGATCCTCTCCTATAGATACCTCTTCTTTGTTCCTCTTGGGATCACGTCTTTAATACAGTGGGCCTCTCTTGTTTTCAAACGACTCGCTTCACACACAGAAGCTTTTGGTAAAATTTTGGTTTTGCCTGTGAACTCTATCCTGGGTGATGAACACAACCACAACCACAGCTATCTTTTCCAGAACTGTGGGCCAAAGTTGGTGGGTTTAAGTTTGTGAACTGAGGCACCACAGTTCTGGCTCTCTTCCTCTCTGGATCCTACTTGGTTCTGACATCTAAAATGTACGCAGCCTGTGGCTGTTAACCAACTCATCACGGCAAAGCTTTCATTTGCCAGGAACCTTGTGCCCTTCTGTGGTATGAGCAAGCTCAAATACGGGGCAGCTGCGGATGGAGGAAGGGGCGAGGGAGAGGCAAGGGCACTGTACACGTGGGGCCCTGCCCGCCTGTCTCCCGATCCTGTCCCCAAAGCACTCACTCAAGAAGCCAGCACGGGGCTGCTGTTTAGACCCCTCATCCTGTTGTGGCTTAGTTTAGTTTTCATTATGAGTAGGCAGCCAAGGAAGCCTAAGAGGAGGTTGGATGGAACAGTTAAGCAAGCAGCCAGTTAAGCTTGGAAATGTAAAAAAGTAAAACGGCCCAAGAAGCTAAGCCAGAGTTACAGATGGAAAGGTAAGCACAGAAGCAAAGGGTCAAAGGCTGGGATGAGAACAAATGCGCTCTCTATCCAGGTCCACCAGATGCGCCATTTTCTTTTCCAGGGTTTTGAATTCCAGCCCCTTTCTGCGCTCCGCTTGTGCATATAAGCTCAGCACAGAGACCCTTGACCGGAATCTCACGTGGAATGGACCCTGTTAGGAGCTCCCTCTTTTAGTATTTCCGGTCACTCTCTCACAACCTGCTCCTCCGGTTCACAACTTCACTCCTTGTTGCTGGCGGCATCACAGGCTTGGTTCCTATGGTAACGGCCCTACCACAACCATCATCCTCCCTCCCGGAGCCTCCACCCAGAGCACCTGCCCTCCTCCCGGCTGTGGGGTGGAGCTCTGGGTCTTACTCTGTCCCCAACCCTTTTGGCAATGGCACCAGCTCTATACCTAGAGCCCTCCAAGTGCTTTCTCTTTCAAACTAAAAACCCAGGCTTTCTTTTTGTTCCTCAAACTGGGGATCAAACCCAGGGTCTTTGCTGGAGTCCCCAGCCCTTTTTTTATTTTGGGACAGGGTCTTGCTAAGTTGCTAAGTTGCCCAGGCTGGGCTTGAACTTGTGATCCTCCTTCCTCAGCCTCCCAGAATACTGGCATTACAGGCCCAGCAAAACCCAGGCGTCTGCACCCCAAGTTTTGGGTCTTGAAACTGACAAGCGCCATCTCTGCTTTTCTGCTGATTCAGGGGTCTCCGTGGTGAGAGCAACTATCACCAGGAAAGGGCAAAGAAAGTAGAAAAAGGCCTTCATCAGTGTCAGCAGTGGCCATCAGCACACGGGGCAGAGGGACAGCACAGACTCCAGGCAGCCTGGGATCACACCTGGACCCCAGCGCTGATAGTCGAGGGCACTCAGCCAAATCACAGCCTCGTGTGCCTCAGTTTCCTCATCTGGAACATGGGGGAAGTCTGCTCCCTCCCTCTCAGGGTTGGGAAGGTGATTAAACACTTCTGTACTTGTTAAGTGAGCGGTTAGATCACTGCTTGGCTGGTGGTCCGTGCTGTGGGAATGTTGGCTGCTATTATTATTGTTGTCTTTTTTTTTTTTTTTTTTTTT
>NW_022900935.1:940457-946426 GCF_012274545.1 Fukomys damarensis
TTTTTTTTTTTTTTTTTTTTTTTTTTTTTTTTTTTTTCCAGTAACCCACTTCCAGCAAGCAGCTTCCTGGGCTTGATTTCAGTTTCTTTGCACTGAGCTATACCCCAGCCCTTTCGTTAACTTTTTATTTTTGAGACAGGGTCCTGCTAGGTCGCCCAACCCTCAGCCTGCCTGCATGTCAGCATAAGGGGCCTGTGCACCACACCTCGTTGGCCTTGATGTACCTAAGAGAAGAATGGGTTTCTTTGGGATCCAAGTCACCCAGAGCCCTTCTTGTGATTTCCATGGAGTTGTTAACCGGCAGGGGTCAGGGCGGCCACCTGGCCTCTGGCCCAGCTTCTCGGCTGCTTATGGATCTTCAAAGGGTTTCTCTCAGGGCTCTTCAGTTACAAGGAAGGAAACTCATCAGACTCGCTCAAGCCGAAGAGGAAACTCTGGGAAAAACTGCAGCCCTCGGAACGGAAAGGACGCAGCATGTGGACAGCCGGCCCCCACCGCCTCTCTACAACCGCCCTTCCGGCTGTGTCTGCACCGCCCGCCCGCAGCCTCTTGGAGCCTGCAGGGCCTGTAGGGGTGCGGGCGGGCGCTGAGCCTCCGGCTTTCTTCCCGGCGGTAGCGGCTCCACAGCTGGGCGTCTGTGCCACTCCTTGCCACTCGGGTGCATCCTGCTTGTCTCCAGCCGTCTCCGGGAGCCTCGCCAGGAGAAGCGTGTGACCCACTTCCGCCAAGGGTGAGACCCAAGGAAGCTTCGCGGAGCGGTGGGAAAAGTTTCGATCTCTCTAAAAGAGACCTGCAGGTGCGGGCCTCGGCCCGTGGGACGAAGCAGGGGCGAGCAGCTGGGGGCCGCCCACCGGTGGTGAAGTCCCTGTCCAGGAGACTGCTTTTGTGTTGGGGACAATGGAAGGGAGGCGGGGCTGGGGTCTGGGTGCAGGACGCACGACTGCCATGGTCACGAGGCTCGGCGGCACGGAGTTCCCTCACGCTGGGCACAAAGGACCCGGGCCAGATCTGGGGACACTGGTTCTCTGCGCTCCGGGTCTCAGATGCATGTACTCCTATCGCCCCACAAGCTTCCTTCTGGGCTGTCTGCACCAGCTACACTGGCCCCACGCATTGAAATCGCAGCCAGGGGCATAGTTCTGGAATTAAAAGTTTTCAGAAAATGGGACAGAAACTGTTACCTTTAAACTAATGGTCCCACTACCCAGTTTGGCTTGGTACAAAATCACGTGAGCACCGTTTCTCTGCCAGCGACCCTGATTCGGCCTTCGGGACGCGGTTGGGCTACCTGTCACCCATGAAACCCACCTGCAAGACACACCCCCTCCCCAGCGCGTCGCATGAGCCCCTCAGCCAGGGCCAGATTGCAACCCTGCTCACGTGATTTGCTGCGGACTTTAGCGAGCGCCACGCTGCCCAGAAGTCTTTGCTCGGCTTCTCGCCTTGGATCTGAGCCCACAGGGAGCCCACATGCGGGGTAAGTGGGGAGGAGCAGGGCCTTGCAAGGGACAGAGAAGCAGCAAGGGACGCCGCAGGGGGTGTGCAAGAGGGGTGTGCAGCACCCGGGCCAACTTTATACAATTTATAAATTAATCTGACTCACTTTCATTGAACCCTATAATTATTTTCCACTGCCCCAACACACACACACACACACACACACACACACACACACACACACACACACGTCAGTTTCTCTGTGTAACTACTGCTAGGTCTGATTCTTCCCATATGCTTTCTATGCATAATCAAATTTATGTGAGTCTGCATCCTTTTTAAAACAGCCGCTTAGGCAGCACCGTGTTTCATCTCTTGGTTTTCTCAGCTAATGATGTCTCTCGTGATGTAGGGCAGAGGAGACAAAGATAGAAAGAAGACGAGGAAAAAAACCACAATTTTAAAACTGTGCTTTTAAGAAAAACTTCGGTTCGCAGTTACCCGAGGTTCAGTGCCCTTTGTCCCTTCCAAGCAACTCATTCCAACGTGGGGATCCTGAAGCCTGTAGGTCGAGCAGGGGCTTTTCTTCTATAAAACCGACCTGTGCTTCTCCTCCCACGGCCTGGATCCAAGGATGCAGCGCGGGAGCAGGCGGCAGAGCTCCGGACTTCAGAAACCTGCAAATGGTTTGCACTCTACTTTCGCCCACCAGGCACCAGAAACAAACCCCCTAGATGTCTTGCCTAAAACCACCTAAAACCCCTGAACACATACTTCTTTCATTTTGCCGAATAAATCTTTTTATTCGTTTTGTTGATGCATGTTGACAATTCTTCTCCTGCCATAAGAGGCAAGAACCCTGAACCTACCCTGAGGTGGGTGGGCAGGTTGAGGCCCCATCTCCTCAGTGGGGGGCTTCCTCGGCCCTGCCCAGTGACGGGTCTGCGCTCCTTCTTGCTCAAAACGGTAGCGTCCCAGCCAAAGTCCTCATCGCCACACATAGGGCAGACCCCAGTGATGCGCACTGAGGGGAGTGACACTGTTCCACCATCACGAACGGGGAAAGTCCTTAAATATGCATTCCTAGCACGCGTGGGAGCTGTTCATGGGTGGCATATTCCAGGAAGTGCCCTGCCGGACTCGTTTTCGTGTCGAGCCTAGATATTCAGTAGCATGGCAGCCTCGCGGACGACCAGGGACAGCCTCATATTCTAAAATAGTTACTTGTGTAAGACTAGGCTCGGCGGTGCATGCCTGTCATCCCAGCACTCCATGAGGCTGAGGCGGGAAGATCCAAGTCTGAGCCCAGCCTGGGCAACCTAGCAAGATAGTGAGACCTCTGTCTCAAAATAAAAAATAAAAGGGTTGGGGTTGTTGCTCAGTATGAAAGCCTTGGGTTCAATCCCCAGTACTGTACAACAAAGACATTTTTAACCACAACGCCCTGCTCATCCCACTAGGATGCCAGAACAGCGTCCTCTCCTCAGGCCCCACCTTCAGAACTGGGCAGCCAGTGCCCTAAGTGACTGGAGTTCGGACGCCCCCGGGTCATGGACCTGACGCTTTGTCACACACTGCTTCACCAGGTGGTAGCGGTGAAAGGGGATATGATTAGCCCCACTGATTTTCTAGGTGGGAAAACCGAGGCTCAGAGAAGATACGACATCTTTACAAAGTCACACAGCTCACAGATGGTGGAAGATCCAGAATCCAAAGATAGCTCTGGGGCAGTCTGGTTTCTTTCTAAATCTTGACACAGGCTGAATCCTGGTGCCTCTGGACGGCTCCAGACTGGACAGCCAGCCAGTCGGCTGGATGCAGGATGAACTTACTTCCTATGGTGACCGGGACAAACTACCACTGAGTTTATGGTGCAGAACGCAGATCTATTTATCTCAACAGTTCTGGAGGACAGAAACCAAGGTGGATCTCCCCGAACTAAACCGAGGCGAGGGCAGGGCTCGCCCCCTTGGGTACGCCAGCTCCCCAGAGTCCTTTTCCTGGCCAGTGGCCCCTTTCCCAGCCACCTCGCCATTCTGGCTCCTGCTTCCACTGCTACGTCTCAGCCGTGATTCTGCCCCTTCCTGCCTATGGGGTGACTCGGAACCAGCCCCGTCTCAGGTCCAGAGCCCTCCCATCTGCGTCCCCTCTGCCATGGAAGATTGGGTTCTGGGAGGGGGACGAGGACACCTCCGGGAAAGCCCTTGTCCTGCCTGCTGCTGGGGGAATTTGCCACACCCTGGCACAGCGCTGGGGAGCAAGGGTCCTGTGGCAGCACCCATTCAAATCCTGGCTGGATCACTCGCTAGCACGTCCGGCACGTAACTAAGTCGTAACAGCCTCACCTGGAAAGCCGGAACAAAAAAATCTTCCTGTAGGGCTGTTGTGAGGATCAAATAGCACAATGCATTCAATACACTGGACTCTAGAGCTCAGTAAATGGTAACTGTTATCTTCCCCACTGCCTACGACAATGGGTAATAGAAACTCCACCATTTGAGGTTCATTTCTCTGGATCTCTTCCCAGCGATAGACCACAGGCCCTTGTGAGCTGACACTTGAGGGGGATCAGTTGGCAGGTAACTTAAGTCAGGCTCCTGGACAGGACGTGGAGACAATTTAGACATAGCAGAAAGGAGAGGGACCTGCGAGGGAATGACAGAAGGCCTGCGCTTCTTTTGTGAGCTTCTGTGAATTCCTCCTGCCTCTCCCAGACTAGCCAGGGTGAGCCTGCTGAAAAGGAGCTCTGGGGAGATGGTTTCCGAGATAGCTGGGACCTGCCCACTCGGGCCTGCAGCGGCGAGGGCCAGGGCGGGGCTGGAGCCTGGCATGGAAAATTACCACTGCGCTTGGCTTCCGGGGTCAGGCTGCAGCAGCTGCTGAGAATCTGCTCCCGAGTCTGGACCTTCCCGAGTGGTTCTTGCGGAGCAAAAGGAAACCAGAATTGGTCTGATCTGAGAGCTGCTCCACTGCCTCCCAAGCCGAGTCTGGAGCCTGGGAAAGCCCCCAGGTTCATCGCCTGAACTCTGGGTACGCACAGCTGCGAATGGGAGCGTGTCATTACGGGCACCTGCAGGCACAAGGGCTCCCTTTATTCTCGAAAATAATCCGTAATTGTTTGGGGCTTCTATTCACGCAGCTAAATGAAGCGCTCGCAGGGGTGGGGGACTGTCTACCCTAGAAGGCAGTGAGCACGTTCCCGGGAGGCATTATTTTATGGCAGGTGGAACACATGCCCTGGAGCGGACCGGCTTGGGTCTAGATCCAAATACTTCCAGCTGTGTGACACTGGACAAGTCATGTCACCACCATAAGCCTCTGCTTTCCCTTCTGGAAAGTGGCCACAAGTAATAACCGCCTCTAGGGTTGTTAGGAGGATTAAATGAGGTGGTTCAGGGGAAGCAGGTGGCCACACAGGCCTGGTTCATAGTGAGGATGTCAGAAATAGAAGTTACTGTTGGCGCAGTCACGGGGACTGTTACCCCAAATGCCTTTTCCACCTCCAAATCATAAAACAAGCCCCCGATTTGCTGTTTGGGGGCCAGCGGAGTCCCGGTGAACTTCTACTCAAGTTAAAGAAGCCACAATAGAAAACCACCCACGCGTTCCAACTCCAGCTGGACACACGTGGATGCCGTGTGTCTCCCCGGATGCGTGCACACCTTGGGTGCCCATGAGCTGGGAGTGAACTTGATTGCAAGGGATCAACTTGATCACAACCAGGCTTAGTTCTTCCTGGAGACAGTGGATTCCCAGCAGGAGGCGCCTTTGTCCTTAGCTGGCGTCTGTGACACGACCCGCCGTCCATTGGCTTCCCAGGGGCTGAGCTTCAAAGACTTGGACGCTCACCCAAAAAGGGGCACCCCCTCCCCACGCTCCGCCCGACCTCTCTTAGAATTCGAAACAACCTAAGGTTGGGAGCGAGGCGGGCTAGCTCTGTCCTCGGCGTTTAAAATGCACGTTTTTGGTGGTGTGGCTGAGACCGGCCCTCTAGTTCTGGAGCCTGGCTGCGCGGATCCAGGGCCCTCTCCAGGCAGGGGCAGAGGCGTCAGCTCTGGGCCGCGTTCGTGCTCCGGGGACCCAGGCACGGGCGGCCACTGGTCTCACCCCTCTCTGGTAACCATGACCACAGTTCCGAACTGCCAACTCATCGCCATTATGATAACTGAGCTCTGTCATAGCCCAGACACGCACTGTGCACTCTGACACTCTGCCAGCCTCTGTGGACACTGAATTGATATCTGGGCCTTCCAACTTTGCCTCACTGACTCTGATCCTACTCCTCCCAATACATACCCTCAATATCTATTTCCTAGTCCTCCTTCGCCCCTGCCCTCTCTCACCGCCGCTCGCCTGGAACGGCACTAGCCTGGGCGGAGCGGGCGGGCCCCAGCACCCCGAACCGGCCCGAGGGGCGAGGAGGCTGCGCTTCCCCAGGAAAGAGAAGAGAGTTTTCGGCCAGGTAAAGACACGTGGGCCGGGCGTCTGCTCCGACGCTCGGCCTTCCAGAGGGCAGAGGGGTCCCCAGCCCT
>NW_022900935.1:946934-991563 GCF_012274545.1 Fukomys damarensis
GGCTGCCACCGGGGCTCGGGGTCCGCGCCCACCTTAGCGTGCTCGAACCCTGGGCCTCCGCGGAGGCACCTGCTGCCCGGGTTGTGGAACAGAACCTGGGTCGTGGGAAGCACCAGAGCTCGGGCAGCCTGAGCCCTCCTGCCCTGTTTCCCACTCCTTTCTGGCTTTTTTTCTGAGTTAGATCCGCGCGCGTGTGTTTCACTTCCTAGAAGCAGAGACGTCAGAAAGAGATCGGGCGTGAGCGGTGAGGCGAAACTTGAGCCCGCCCCAGCCTGGGCTTCTGTAAAATGGGGTGGCAGCGACCTAGGGTGACTAGCACACAGGTCACAGGGCGGGACCGCAGAGGCCCACACCGTGGTCGCTTTCAGAAAGAAATCTCTCCCCACGGGGATGCGGGGGACCCGGCCGCTCCGCGGGCTGCGAGGCGCCTTCGCAGTGTGGGTGGTGACTGACGGTGCGGAGGCCCCGGGCCGGGTCCTTCCTGGCAGTGGGGTGATCAGGCCTCCGGTGGAGTAGGATGGGCAGAGCCGCTGTGGCGGGGCGAGGCGGTGGGTGTGGTCAGCGTCTCCCTGCAGGTGGGGCGACGCCCTTGAGGGCCGCCGTTGGCTTTTGTTGGAGCTGGTAACTTGGAGGATGGCTTCTCCTGTGCGAGCGCTACCGACCCGGGAACAGCTTCCGCACTTAGCCTTGTCGCACAAGAGTCCGACCCGAGTGGACAGGGCCAGGAGGAACCTTCTCCAAATATCTCCCTCCTCTACTTGCAGCTACCACGGCCCAAACCAGAGCACGGAGATAGGAAGAGGAGGGTTGCCAGGCAGTGAGGCGCTAGGGCCCTGGATGGCATTTCGTGGGTGGGTGGAGAAAGTAAAAGGAGTGGGGACCGGAGGGACCGGCAGGGGGACCACCCAGCCTGGGACCACCAACAGATGTTCCCTGGGCACTGTCTGTGGGCAGACAGCAAAGCAGACAGGAAGGATTCGGTCCTGTTGGGGTTCTGTGAGCCATTTAATCCCATCTTGAGGTTAAGGCAGTTCTGGGGGGGTGTGGCTTGGTGCTAGAGTGTTTGCGTGTACACGTGCGTGTGCACATCCTGGGTCCCCTCCCAGTACCGAAAAAAAAATTGCGGGATACTCTGTCTTCATGGAGGGATCTTGGGAAAGACAGACGGAGAGAGAGAAGGCTGCAGGAGGTCGGCAGGCAGTGAGGGTGAACAGGGCAGCTGCATGGTAGTCCAGGACAGGGGCAGGGGTTAGCGCGCAGCCTCCCCACGTGGTCGCTGGTCAAGGGTGAGATCTGTGGACTCTGTGCGAGGCCCACAGCACCAGCCCTCTCACATGAGCAGGGTGGTGAGCACCGGGGGTGACGGCAGGACCCCAGCCCCTCCAGCTGCAGCCCTTTGACTCTCAGGACTGGATGTCATGGGTCCAGGGGTTTCTCTGTCTACGTGAGGGACGGCAAAGCTGGAGGCAGCCTGGCCTCTGCTGGCACTTGTCCTGGGCAGTGGCCTCAGCAGGGGCTTGGGTTTAACGGGGTCACGGTGCTGTGGATGTTCCCCCTTGAACCGCACAGAAGTGTGAAGCCTATGGGTAGAACTCCTGGGCGGGAGGAGGCGGGAAATGGAGGAGCTTTGGCGCTCAGCTTCTGTGCCCCAGCTCCAAACTAAGGCGGGACCTGAGAGAGGAGAAGGCTCCAGTGGCCCAGGCGCCTCTGACCTTTGCGTGGCGGGCCTGCTGCTGGAGCCTGGTTTGCTTCCGCTCCGGTTGTCTTTGCCCAGGAGCTCGGCCCTGCCCTCTCAGACAGCCTCAGATGTGAAGCCCAGAGCTTCTCCCGGGCCTTAGAGTCTCCTAACCTCTGCTTTTCTCCAGTCCTCTGCCCGTTCCTGACTCCTCCCTCTCCTGGCTCTTCCCACATCCAGGACCTCTGGGGTGGCCTGCAACTTCTATCCAGTGTTGTTTACTTGGGCTGAGCAGCCAAACACTCCTGGTTCTCCCTTGCCCTAGACTTATCAGACATAGCAGCCTTCAGACCTGAATGACAGTTGCTTTAGATCCTAGACTATCGGAGGCAGCAGGGACCTTAACATCAGAAGGTCCAGTCTGCTCATTTTACAAATGGAGAAACTGAGGCCCAGGGAAGGGAAAGGTCTTGCCTGAGATCAGAGCCAGAGCCAATTGCTAAGATTCCCAGTTCTGTCTTGGATGATTTTGAGGGTGATTCTTGGGGAGGAAAAAGAAAGGCCAAACCAAAGCAGAGCACTCTGTCTGTCCAAGAGCCCCTTTCTGTCTCCAGCCTAAACCCTGCCGAATTTTCAGGGCACCCCCAGCGGCATTGTCTAGAAGGAGTAAAGGCCAGGGACACTGCAAGATACGGGGTGCACATCAAGGGCACATTTTCAGGTCCTGTCTGCGAGCGTGGGTACTGACCTGGCTCGGTCCTGTGCCCCTGCACAGACCTGCTGTGAAGGCTTCCCTAACAGAAGCACAAGTTCCTAGTGGATGCCTGGAAGGAAAGTGTCACAGAAGCCAATGGCGTTGCTAACATTCCGGCCTCTTATTCCAAGTGTTTGCTTGGCTGTTTGCCCTGCTGTTCTGCATCCTGGTCTTTCAGTTCCTCCTTCCAAGGCAGACTATCCCGTGGGATATGCCGGTCTCACCTACTCTTCCACTGGGTGCTAGCAGGGCCTCAGCAGCAGCTTTTAGGGCCTAAAGCTAAGCAACTAGGACAGTGCCTCGCCCAGCATCCCGTAAGTCTCTGCCAAAGGCATAAGAAACTTTATTCTTCACCACCATGGGACGTGAGGGGCATCTTTCTGCATCACTGTGAATACTGAGGAAAGGGCTATATTTACAAAATCTAAAGCACAAACCAGTTCTCACCGAGGTTCTTAAAAAATGAAAGAAGCCAGCCTTCCGGATGGGAGGGATGTGACCCAAAGATCACACAGAGGGAGGGGGAATCCTGCTTCCTTCTGATTTTTTTCCCTGTATTTTAACTCAGCCTGTGCTCTCGCCCACCATCACCAGCCTTTATCCCAAATCTCCGCGGAGTAGGCAAGCCCTAGGCACTCGGGAATCGGTGTGTTCACCTACGCTCCCACTCTGGGGAAGCAGGTGTTTCAATGGCAAAGATGTACAGAGAATCAGTTTCCTAGGCAGGTCATACAGGGAGGTTGCCCGCCTTGGGGACAGGATCGCCTGGGGTGGGAGCTCGTCCCCTAACAGGGTCACAGCTTTCTCAAGTCAGGTGTCGACAGCACGGCTAGGAGTCCTATAAGGGGTCTTGGACATTTTTTTTGCCTTATGTTTACAGGTCATGGCAAGCAATTTATGGATGAGTTTTAGAGTCAAGTTAAGTGGTTTTCCCACTGTCTTTTTGAAAAGTAAAATAGAGGAAAACAGACTAGAAAACGATGAACATTTCCTACCAGGAGATATATTCTTAGGAGATCTTGTACTTGTCTGCGCGAGTGTGTACTGAGTCACCTGGGACATTTCTCACTGGGTGGTAAGAGCCTGCTCTGGTCCACTGGGTTTTATACTGTGATCCTGGGAACTTGGAGTCCTTGGATGGGTCCCAGGAACAGCTGTGGGTGAGATTTGCAGGACTAGAGCAGAGCGCTGGGAGGCTGGGCCCTGAAAAAGAAGACTGTGCTTGCAAATGTCACAGTGGCTGGGGTGCCCTCACATCCCCCTTAGAAATCCTGAGACTTTAGAGGTAAACAAATCAGAAAGTCTTTCCAACTTTCCACAGTTAGTCTAGCACCTGAATTCTTAGAAGAACAAATTGAGGCCAGAAAACAGGCTGGGGTCTTGGCATTCAGGCCTCCCACAGAAGAGGAACTCTGAAGGTAGACCTTTGACACCTCTCCGTAAAAGGAGATAAAGCCGGTGTCAGTGGGCTCAGCCCGAGAAACATAAATAACCTAAATAACCGTGTGGGCTGCGTCCCCTGGGGCCCCCGCCGGAATTAATGTTTATCCTAAAGCCCGTAACTATCACTCCAGTTCCCCTGTTTATATCATTTTGGTGTACAAAACATTACTTTGTTCAACCCCAGAATGTAAAACTCCACACAGGTTTGGTCACCTTACTTCGGCATTATCTCTCCTCACTCTTTTCCTCTAGAGCTTTACCAACAGGAGCTACCCCAGCCCATCTCCTGCCCTGAGATGACGGGCCCAGGGTCACCCCACAAATCCTGGCAGAACCAGGACACAGACTGACCACGGTGGGCAAGTTCCCTGAGAGTGTCACGTGACAGACAGTTCTGGATATTTCCAGAAGGTTCTACCATGTCCTCTTTTCTAGAGGTAGAACCAGGTGGCCCTATATCTTGGTGAAATTTTTCTTTTCGGCCTGGGATTTAGCTCAGTGGTCCTGCTGCCTGCCTTGTAAGCACTAGAACTGGAGTTCAATCCCCAGTACCAAAAACAATTTTTTTTCTTTTGTTTTTTCTCTTTTTGTGCTGGGGATTAAACCCAGCCTCCTGTATACCAACCAAAGCATGCACTTAGGCCCCGCGCCGAACACCCAGCCTGTCTTGGTGAGTTTTATATTTTTGCCGTGGTTTCCTCTTCACATCTGCACTGGAGAAAGACAGAGGGAGAGGCTGGGAGTCACCTCCTCTTGTGCATTTCTCTGTCCCCACCCCAGAGGCTCCTGCTGGTTAGGCCGCAACTGTTTGTTGATATTTGGTGGGAGCAACATGATTGGAAGGAAAAAAAAACCCTTACACTTTCCTCACCTAAGTTTCCAAGTGGGACCTCAGGTATTATAGCCCCATTAACTGCAGCGAGGAACGCAGCAATTACGGAGCTGCCCTGGGTAATTGTTGTTTTCAAACAGGGATCAATGCACATTCTCCTACCTCTGGGGGAGGCTCTCTGGCTCCACACTGGCGCTGTCTCTTTAAGCGAGTGTCCCATTACAAAGTGCCCCGCTTTGAGGCTGCACTGAACTGAGAAAGGAACTCCTGACCCCCACCCCAGGTGGAGAGGGGGCCCCGGCGTCCTGGTCCCTAGGAGACAGCAGTGAATGCACCAAAACATCACACTGGCAGGTGTTCTGCAACCTAGGGCCAGGCAGGAGGTTCAGCCTGAACTCAGTGAGTCAGGGAAGGTCGTTCAGAAAGAGCAGAGCTGAGCTACAATCTGGAGCAACAGCAAAAGGTGCTCCTGGGGAGGGTCAGTAGCCTGTGCAAAGGCCCAGAGGTATGAGATTGTCACTCACTTGAGCTGACGGGAGGTTGATTGGAGGGGAAGGGATAGGAAAGATCTTTTACATAATTTCTTCCTAAAAGTTACTTTGAGCATAGCAGTTCCTCAAAAAAATTAAAATAGTTACCATGTGATCCTGCAGTTCCGCTTCTGGGTAAAGATTCAAAAAAACTGAAAAAAGGATTCGAGGAGGCTTTCTTATACCATAGACAGCAACATCCGGGATAGCTAAGTCGTGGAAACAAGCCAAGTGTTTGCGGGTGGACAAAGAGATACAATGTGGTCTCTACAACAACGGAATATTACTCAGCCTTAAAAGGAAAGAAATGCCAGCCGTGATTGCACCTCTGTAGTCCTAGCACTGGGGAGGTCGAGGCGGGAGAGTTGCTGTGAGTTCGAGGCCAGTCTGGGCTACAGGAGACCCTCTGATATGTCGTTAGGTGAAATCAGCCGATCATAAAAGGACAAACGCTGAATGATTGCACACGTGTGAAGGCTAGGGTGGGAGAGACAGACGGGAACAGAATGTGATTGCCAGGGCCTGACGGGAGGGGAGAGAGGCGGGAGAGGGTTGCTGATTAGGGAGAGAGTTTCGGTTCTGCAAGATCATGGGGATCCGCAGTGGAAGATAAGTAACCTTCGCGGTACGTGATTTTTTTATTGTAGAAAACTGGGGAGGGGTGGACACAAGTCTCAGCTGCTTGTTAACCAGCACTGATGGAGTTCCTCCCACACCCTGGGCTTCGTCAGCTTCGGGTGCACAGTGCACAGGGGAGTGTGGCCCCTGCACTCTGGGTGCTTCTACCTTTCTGGGCAGCAGGGCGGAGTCTGCTGAGGAGGATGCAGCCAAGCACAATAAGTGGATAACTGCGAGAGGCCCTGGGAGGAGAGCCGAGGCCTGGCCGGTTCCTCTTCGCAGGCCAAGGACTCCTGTCCCCGACCGCACCCGCAGCGGGGCACAAGGACCCGTTCCACCTCCTGTCCTTCTTTTCCTCTCCGAAGCGCCGAGGTCTTTTGCTTCCTATTCTCTCTGCTTTTTATGCCCAGGCTGTCCAAAAGCTTAGGAAAAACAAACAAACAAACAAGTTCAGTCATTTCAATACCAGAACTTATCCTGAGGGAACAATTCGTGATTGGGTAAGGAATTCGTCTCACAGTCTTACCTTCATTTTAAAATAGTAACCACGAAATTAGAAACCAGCTGTGGCTCCAGCCACATTCCAGCCAAGATTTCTTATTTATTCTGGGATAATTTTAGATTTATAGAGAAGTTGCAAAGACAGGAGGGAAAGTTTCCGTACACTCCTCACCTAATTTCCATGGAGTTGGCCTCTTGTTGCCCCTGGGTATGGGGGGGCATCAGTTCCAGGACCCCCACCCCCCACCCCTACCAAACTCCAGGAGTGCTCCAGATGCTTGTAGAAAATGATGGGGTATTTGCGTATAGCCTTAAACCATCTCTGCTTCGTGGATAATGTCAGGGACCGTGGGAACGCCATGTCGTTGTTATACTGTGTCCAGAGGATAATGACAAGAAGACACAGTTCTTCTCTGAATAGTTCTTTCTTTTTGTTTGTTTGTGTTTGGTTTTTTTGAGACAGGGTCTCACTCTAGTTGAGACTTTACTGTGTCCAGAGGATAATGACAAGAAGACACAGTTCTTCTCTGAATAGTTCTTTCTTTTTGTTTGTTTGTGTTTGGTTTTTTTGAGACAGGGTCTCACTCTGTAGTTGAGACTGACCTGGAACTCACTATGTAGCCCAGGCTGGTCTCGAACTCACAGCGATCCTCCTGCCTCAGCCTCCCGAGTGCTGGGAGGACAGGCGTGCGCCACCACGCCCGGCTATCTCTGAATATTTTCTGAGGTCAGCTGAATCCCCAGGTACAGGCCCAGTAGATACAGAGCACCACGGTACTCAGGCTAAGAAATTAACATGGCCTAAGCTGCGGGCTGTGTTTAGCAGTCGCCGTTCCCAGGTCCCGTCCCAGGTACCGCACTGCATTACTTACCCCGTCTGCTCCTTCTCTGCCCTCTCCCCTTCTCCCCTCCCCTCCTCCTTGCTCCCTCCTCCTCCTTCTCCTCCTTCTCTCCTCTTCCTCCTTTTAAAAAAATTTCTTGAGGGGCCAGGGATTTAGCCCAGTGGTTCCGCTGCCTGCCTTGCCAGCGCAAGGACCCGAGTTCAATCCCCGGTACCAACGAGGTCTTGCTGTATAGTTCAGGCTGGCCTTGAAATCACTCTGTAGCCTGGGCTGGCTCCAAACTCACAGTGACCCTCCCGCCTCAGCGTCCCGAGCGCTGAGGTTTCAGGAGTGCGCCCACCGCACCCAGCAGTCAGTTGTCCTTGTGGCCGTAGTCCCTTCTGGTCTGTGAGAAGTCCTCGTCTTCCCTTTGAATTTCTTCACCTTGAGAGCTTTGAAGAGTCCTGGTCTACATTTGCCGAGGCACTTCGGCCTGGTTTGTCTGACATCTTCTCCTGATTAGACTGGGCCTACGGGCTTGGGGAAGGCTAGTGCAGAGAGGAGAGGAGACCTCATGGCCATCAGCCAGGACTGACGGAAAACCACTGCGACCTGTTGTTGGCCGTGCTGGCCCAGACCACGTGGTGGAGGTGGTGTCTGCTAAGTTTCCCATTGGAAAGTGGCAACAGCTCCTTTTTGGGAGGGGCTTTTTTTTTTCAAAAGGATGATGCTAAAAGATAAAATCACAAAGAAAATTGTGGAAAATGATTGCTCGATTAGGCTCCTAAAACTAAGACTTTGCTACATGCGATGATAAACTGGAGTGACACAACAGACAAGAAACACAGGAGCTTTTCAGGTCGGTCAGGAAAAGTCGGATGGCTGAGTCCTGAAATGGAAAACGGAAGAAACGCTGCTGTCCAGTAGGCCCAGGAGGGAAGAAATGTTTGACCTCATTGTCCTTCAGGAAATGTGAAGCCAAACCAGGCGGCCCTTCACCCAGGAAAGGGACCTGCTTTAAAACTGCAAGTGGAAGAGAAGGAATGTAATACTGGGACGTGTGAAATGTGTATTCGTGTATGCAACTCACGGGAAAGTCCAGAGACCGTCAGACACAGCATCATACACGCGCGTGCGCACACACACTGCTCATTTTCATTTACAAGCAAGAGGTCCACCCATTCGCATGAACAGTTCTGTGAGTCCTGACGAACATAGGGTCCTGTGCTGCTCGTGGTCAGAATGGAGACCAGCCCCACCGCCCGCCCGAATCCTCTGTGCAGCCAGCTCCTCCCCTGGCAAGCCTCACCTGTCTTCCAGTCCCATGGTTTTGCCTTTTACAAGCTGTTGTATGAACAAATCACGCACCTGAACCTCTTCGAGGCTGGCTTCTTTGCTCACCCTGATGCATCTGAGATCCCCCCACATCTTGTATTTATTCTCTTGCATGCATGGACCACAGTCTGTTTATCCTTCCATCTATCTGCTAAACGGCATTTCAGTTGTCTCCAGATTTTGGTCCTTGGGACTAAACCGCTGTAATTTATGTGCGGGTTTTGCTTCTTTTTGTTTTGGTTTTTTCCAGTAACGGGGATGGAGCTCAGGACCTTGTGCAGGCACTGCGCAACTGAGCCACATCCCTGGCCTGTGTGCAGGTTTTAATACCAATATATGTTTTTGTTTCTCTTGGAAAAATACCTAGGAGTGGAATTCCTGGGTTTGTAGGTGAGTGTGTGTTTATCTTTCTATAAAATGGCCAAATGTGGAAGGTTTTGGCCAGTTTCTCCCACTGGCACCGTAGATGTGGAGGGCCCTAATGAAATACTGCTACCATCTTCCTCTCCCACTTGGGGCTTTACTGACAAATGCTGAAGGCCCAGCAAGCCAATCTACAATCTCCTGAGACTTGTTTATACCTTTTCCCAGCTGTTGAGGGTTCAGCCCTGCTGGGTGGGACACTAACAGCCTCCCTTTGGTGACCTCTCCCTCCTCCATCGAAGGCTGGCGAGTAACAGCGAGGTGTGCATAGTTCTCAACTTAAACAGTGCTCCATGAGTTCTTTTTGTTCAATTACAAAAGTGATGTATGTGCATATCCAAAAAGAAACATAATGAAGTAGGGCCCTGGGGTGTGTCCCCAGCACCCAAGTGAAAAAGAAAAAAAGGAACAGTATAAAAGAACAGACAGTGAAAAGATACAAACACTCTCCACCCGGTTTCTCATGCCAGAGGTCGGGTTCATTTCTATATGTTCTTCTAGAGATTGTCTCTGCATATAGCGATGCTTTTAAAACGCTGCTTTTAGGGTTCTGGTAGAACAAAGCGTCCCCGTGATGTTGGGTGCTTTTTCCCCTCGTAGTAACTCATATCAGGGTTGACAGTCACCTTTAAGGATCCACCAAGAACATGACTTTTTGTGCCAAATATTCCATCTCTGCTTTTTTTTTTTTTTTTTTTTTTTTTTTTTTTTTTTTTGGTGGCAGCTTAGTAGCTTTCGTCAGATTCTCAGAACCCAGAAAGAAAAGAACCACGACCAGTAGGTACTGCATTAGGAGCAATCTTTTACAGACGAGGGGCAGATAAATGTGTGACTGACTAGCTGTTCACTTCTCCTTCTTTGGTTGTTGGCCCCGGGGGTAGCCATTGCTCTAACAAGTTTGTCTTGGGTAAAAGCCTAGCTGAACGCACAGAGAGGCCTGAGTCCAGCTGACTCGCACTGTGGGGGCAGAGGGCTGGGCAGGGGGACATGTGTATTCTCTCCCCGGGGTGAGCTGTTCCCGGGCACTTCGCACGGAGCTTAGCCGGTGACTTACTTCCTGTAGATTGAACAGGATTCTAGAAGATTTAGGGAAATTCCTAGGAGGCAGCCTCACCAGTTGACGACGAAAGTCACAGATGTTGGGGGTCAGCTGGGAGGGGAAATGACCCAGCTGTCTAACACCCTTGAGTATATTAAGGCATCTGGGGTTCGTAACAAGGCTCTGACAGATGGGGAAACTGAGGCAGGAGTGACGTGAGCAGTAACAATGTGAGATACTGCTGCTGGGGTCCCTACACTAGGGTCTCTTTGCTTGCCGCTGACGACTGAGGCCATTTATGTCGGTGAAGAGGAAAGCTTTGGGCAAAGCTGGCTCCCAGGGGATGGAAGGGCCACCATGCCCCCACGTCCAGGGCTGGAGGGGTTTTGCCAGCGGGGAAGGGGACGAGGGGTAGACAGTGAGAGGACAGAGCTCTCCAGGCTGCTGTAGAGCTAGCTCCCAGCCATCCTGCTTCCCGTGGATGGGACAGTGGCTGTCCTCAGGGCTGAGCGCCGGAGCGGGTGGTGCTGGAAAGACAGGTGGGCTGCGGGCCTCTGAAGAAAAAAAAAAAGTATAACGTACAGTTGCATTTGCTGGGCACACTCGCAGCGGCATTTGTCGGTGGGGGCGGGCGGGCCTGGCCCTGCGCAATCTCTGCGGGACCCAGGCTGCATCCACCCACAGCGCCTCCTTTTCCCGGGCCTGGCCGGCGAGCAAGGTTCACCGCGTGCCAATCACTGAACCGAGGGCTTTTGCGGAAGAGAAAAGCGATGATTTATTATTTGCAAGGCAGCGCCGCGACTAGGTGGGAGATCTAAGCCGCCACTCCGGCTCCCCAGGAGGTTGTTTACGGGGTGAATCAGCCCGTGCGCCCAGGGTTTGCCACTGCGGTAGGCGCGTGTGCAGTCTCCATGGCTCCTCCTGGACCTGCTTCGGTAAACGGCAGCCTTCGCTGGAGCTAAGGGTGGAGTTTTCAGGCCCTCTTCTGGCACCCCACACCTGCTGTGCCTGCCCAAGTGAGGAGACCTTTAGTTCCAACCAAAGCAGCTTTCAGGGCCTTGGCAAGTAACCTAGGCAACGTTATCATCCTGACCCACGGGTCGAAGATGTTCTCTACAGCAAAGCCAGCCAGAGAGTAACATGACTGCGGCTCAGCTGTGTGGCCTCCAAAATGAGTGGTTTGTAAAATCATCCGCGGCCTCGCAAGCGCAAGGACCCGAGTTCGACCACCAGTACCGCCCCAAAAGAAATAATCTGAACTCAAGGAGCCAGGGGATGCATTCAGGTTTTCCTTGGTGCTCACTAAAGGGCCCACACTAGTACATGGTGGGGCTGGGTAATGAACCCACTTAGCAGGTTCAGGGTCCGCACCCCGCCTTCCCGCTAGACGTCCCTGGTGTGTGACCTCAGGACCAGGCGGCAGATCTCTCGGGATCATAGAGCGCATTCGCCCTGTGGCCCAGGAAGTGAACGCTGTTCTACGACGTGAGATGGGTAAATGAGAGTCACTTTCCCTTTGTTTTCGGGTGAGAATTTGTAGGCTTGGCACATTTTTTTATTTTGCAAAATGTTCAAATAATATTTGACGAGCATTATTACAACATTTCCAATGATTATTGCTAATGGATTATGAGAGACTTTTTTATCCCCTGTCCCCTCTGGCTTTTCTAACCTGTACTTTCTAAATTCCCTACCAAGAGACATGCATTACTCCGTAGTAAAGTGACAGGTTTAAGTTCACATCCTATACCTAATGATTTTGGGCCCTTGCTTAATTTCTCCACCTGGGGAGAATCATTTTAGGATTCTGTGAGGATTAAACAAGCAAACTGTAAGAAACACTTAGTACATTTTTAGGTGTTGTTACTAACAAAGACATTTTTGCAGATCTTCCCACTCTGATAAGCCCATGCCCAAAGCAGACCAGCCATGCCTGGTAGCTGCTGGAGCTTTGTCTCAGAATGACCTAGACTGTGGATCCAGGAGCAAGCCAGTCTACCCATCCGTCTCCTGCCCTCTCTCTGGGGTGGGCAGCTGGGGCTGAGGGCTGGGATCCTGCTTTCAGTGTCTGTCAAGAGTTGCTCTGGCCAGTGTCTGGTTTCTGCCTTCTGCACACAGAAATGATTTGGTGTTGGCATAATGGCGTATTATTAAAAGCGCAGATCCTGCAGTGAGTCTGCCTGTATCTCACATCTAGTAATGAGGAGAATAATGCTGCCACGCTCCCCCGTGGGGATCGGTGTCACCACAGGGCCGCAGCCGGAGCACTGCACCTTGACCACTGCGGACCCTTGCAGCCTTAGAGATTCACACAACGTAAAACCATTTGGAAGTGACCGTCAGCCACCGTCTCCGTATGTGCCCAAACCGCCACCCCCAAAGGCTGCTGATCGGCTGTCTTTCCGGGTGTTCCACCAAAATAGAATCGTAGGGTGTGTGGCCTTCTGTTTGTGGCTTCTGATTCTCTAAGTATCTTAACCGTTTGCCATTCACTGGCGTGAAGCACGTGTCTCACACACCGTCACCACCATCTTTTCCCCGAACGTCACCGCCTCACATACACAAGGAGGCTGGCTCGTGAATTCCTACACAGCCTCGGAAAGTGTGAAAACACAGACTGCTGCCTTCACCCTGAGCTTCCGCTGCCTTCGGGACACAGTGGACAGCGGGTCGGCCGGGAAGCTGAGCCGTGTGACCCGGGGATGAGGGATTTGTGGCAGGCGGCGGGAGTGAGGGGAAAGCCGAGGGCAGGTGACAGGACCGCTGCGCGTGGGGCAGCCCCAGCTGATGCACCGGAAGCCAGATGTCCACTCGCAAAGTGGGGCAGCAGGGAGGCTGTGCAGATGTCTGTTGTCAGCCTTGCAGCGCGGCCCCCGGCCGTGTCCCCCAGTAGCTTGGGCCACTGTGGTGGACAGGAAGAGTGACACAGTGTGCGAGGAAGACAGGCTGGAACCCAGCACCTGTCTGTGCCTGCATCCGGCTAGGATGACCTGGGAGGTCGTGGCCGCTGTCTTGATTCCACCTTCTTTCGGCCAGTTTGCACCGAGCCAGGCAGAGGGAGTTCCGGGAAAAGTAACTCCAGTGTGACCAAGTAGACGTGTGGACGCCCACTGCTGAGCCCAGGGCGGTTTGGGGGGCCCTGCAGCGGTCCCGGCTCTCTCAGCCACCCCCTGCCAGGGTCGTTGGCTGGACCGACAGACACCCTTGGTGAACTTCACAAGCAGATTCCCGGGCCCCAGCCCGGCCTGTGGGGCCCAGCCTCTGCATTTTCAACGCGTTCTCTAGCTGAACCAAGTATCCCGCCAGGCTTGGGACTTCTGATACCGGGAGAGTGGGCCCTGGGGCCAGACACCGTGGGTCAGGGTGCCAGCCCCACTGCCTGTTGGCCGTGTGATCTGGTCCAACCCCACCCTGTCTGACCTGATGCTGTTTACTCATCTGTGAAATGGGGACAGTGCCTGCCTTCCTCACGGAGGGTTGTGAGGGCAGAAGCATGCAGCGTGCACAAAGCCCTGGAGTGAAACACTCGCGCGCCCAAGGCAGTGAACAGCTGTGCCCGTTCCTGTCCAGGCCGCACTGTACCCTCACATGGATTGTTTTGCTGATATCAGGAAACCTGCCTTGCTTTTCCTGAGACATGCTCACATTCCAGGCATTGTTTCGTGTAAATATCGTTGATTATTTTTTCTGTAGGCAAGTTTCACAAACTCCACCTTAAAACAGAAATTCTCTGCCCAGACCATTCCAACTTCCAGCCCTGCTTTTTCTGAAAACACCTCTCCTTACACCTTTGGTGGCTTTGAAGATGCTGTGCCCCCACCAAGCTTGCCCGTGACTGTTTTTCTTTTTATATCTGTCATCTCGATGCTGAGCTGCAGCCTCAGTTGGTGAAACAAGCGACTTTTCTGAGAAAGCAAGAGCAGAGGCTTCAGAAGACAGCTACTGAGTTGATCCAATCTGCGCTCTGGGCCAGGCGTGTGGATGAAGAAGGCTGGGCTCTGACGCACCTTCTAAGGAAGGGATCGCTCCTACAGCCAGTAGACTGGCTTGCAAAGGAGGCGGGGAAGACAGGGTGATTTTATGGTCAGAAAGCAGAGATCGTATTAAAGGCTCGGTTCCCCAAAGTGTGGCCTTATGGGAAGGTGTGGAACCCTTAGGAGGCAGAGCCTAGTGGGAGGACGGGAGATCATTGGGGATGCACCCTGGCTCCTCCTCTTCCTTTCTCTTTGCTGCCTGGCCCCTGTGAGGGGAGCAGGTGCCACACATTCCCACCACGATGAAGTGCGTCATCATGAGCTCGCAGCAGCAAGGCCAGGCAACCATGTTCTGGCACCTCTGAATCCATAATCCAGAATAAACCGTTTCTCTCTCGAAGTTGAAGATCTCAGGTATTTTCTTACAGTAACAGAAAGCTGGCCCAAAAGAGCCTTTCAAGAACAGCTTTCAGTGCGAGGCCAGAGGCTCAGAGACAAGCAAGCGTGGGGCATCGCCGAATTATACGCAGGGTTGTGCGCCCTCAGAGCACTGTGTAGCTTCATCAGGATGTGACCCCGACAGGTACTGCCTTGGACTCATTTCTGAGACCTAAGTGTCACTCTGCTGAGCTCACCCTGTCTCCGCAGAGGCCCGTGTGAGTCAGCTCGGGGCTGCAGCAGACACCATGGCCGGACCGGGTGACTTCAGCAGCAGACAGATACCTGTCGTGGGGTCGCACACGCCGAGGACTCTGTCCCTGGTGCGGCCTCGGCGTCGTGCCCCTCATCGCCACTGCTTGATGCTCTAGTGCGGAGGGACCGGCCTGTGGCACTCGTATTACAGCACCGTCCCCCCACTCCAGGAGCCTTCTCTCCCGACCCAGGTCAGCATAACGACCTCGCCAGGGCACTGACTCCCGTAACACCGGGGTTAGGATGTGTATGCAGCAGGGCTCTGGGGCTAAGGTCCTGCCATTCCTATCTACCCCTCAGATCAAAGTCATTACAAGTTTGTCTCCATTTGTCAATTTTGACCCGGGCAGCGGCCTCCTAACAGGCTTCTGCTGCCCTCTGCCTTGTCCATCCTCCAAGGTTGTTCCTACCTTAGGGCCTTTGCACTTGCTGCCACCTCTGCCAGGACTCCCCTGACCGCTCCCCCTGCTGTGCTACCACCTTGTCAGTTCCTGCTGATAAGTGGCCCCTCCCTCAAAGGCCTATCCCGGTCACTGTCAGAACCAACCTCATCCTGCATGCTCTAGGGGCCGGAGAAACAGGAAGATGCCCAGGGACAGCAGTGAGAGCACAGGCAACCAGCCATGCCTGCATAGCTTAAAATTTAGTTAGAGAAACCAGAATGAAAATCACCCTTGAGACCTCTCTAACTGGCCACAGTCACCTGCTAATATGCAGTGTGATCAAAATACACGGGGAAGGTCTAAATTTAAAGTATTTATACAGTAAAAAGACACACTGCCATTAATCCCCCTCACTCTGAAAACACTTATCCTTGTCAGACACAGTGGTGCACGCCTGTAATCTCAGTATTCAGGAGGCTGAGGCAGGAGGATCGTGGAGGGTTCAAGGCCAGCCTGAAGTATATAGTGACACCATCTCAGAAAAAAAAGGAAAACATTTATCCCCTTGCTCTTGCCACTTTCTGTTTGTTTTGGTTTGGTGTTTTGAGACAGGGTCTCACTTTGTAGTAGAGACTGACCTGGAACTCACTTTGTAGCCCAGGCTGATCTCGAACTCACAGCGATCCTCCTGCCTCAGCCTCCCGAGTGCCGGGATCACAGGTGTGCGCCACCACGCCCAGCTCTCTTGCCACTTTCTGAAGCGGTTCTGAAATTCCTCTTTTGTATCTTTACGAGGTATAGTCAAAAATTTGGTGACTATGCCAGCCAACAGAAAGGCAGGTTCATAAAAACATTACAGGGTGGGGCTGGGTATTTAGCTCAGTGGCGCCTGCCTGGCAAGTGCAGGGTGCCGAGTTCGATCTCTAGTACCAGGGAAACAGCGTTACAGGGTGTCCTCATCTACCCTCTTCTCCAGATCTGACACAGTGTGATTTCTGGCTCCTTCCCAAAGCCAGATGGCCACAAAAGGAAAAGTCTTAGGCTTAGAGGAAGGAGGGTGGGGTCAGGGAGAATCACCATAAAAGGAGCCGCAGATCAGGGGCTTCTGATGGGAAGACGGGCTGGACTCCAGGCAGCAGGGAGTGGTGGGCCGGCGGGACAGTGGAGGGCTGGTCCCTTCCACAGGGCGGAGCCGTGGGCACCGGTGCCCGCCCGAAGCTGTGAGCAGCTGTCTGCAGCCCTCTCCCGCCTTTGATCCCCAGGAGGTTATTGAAAACTCTTGCCACTCATGTCCCAAAGCTCCCGAGAACCAGGCAGGGCTCAGAAGGAACGAACCCAGGTCCTTCCGGGCCCTGTTACCCCCGCCTGGGTGGCGAAGGCGGAGTGCCATCAAGGGCATTGGTGACACTGCAGGCGACCTCTCCTGCACACCTTCATCTGTGACAGCCACACTCAGTGCTAATCCTGCACGAGCCACAGTTTGTACTTCCCAGACCAGGACTTTCGTCTTCACTCTGTGCTGCTTTTCTTGATTTTGTTTATTTTATTTTTCCTATTTGTTTATACATGTACAGTATTGTGATACTGGGGGTGGAACCCAGGGCCTTGGCACTGAGCTGTATCCCCAGCCCTTTTTTATTGTTTAAATTCTGAGACAGGGTTTTGTCAGGTAGTTCAAATTGGCTTTGAACTTACTACGTAGTCCAGGCCGGCCTCAAACTTGCAGTGATACTCCTGCCTCAGCCTCCTGGGAGCTAGGATTCCAGGGATGGCCCCCGGTGCCTACTTGCTTTCACTTTTAAACAACTCATAAAAATGCCAAAGAGCCACACATCGTGGAGTGTCCCGGATCTGCTGCTTCTTAGAGACCCGATATTCCCATGTTTGATTTGAGGTTTCACCACAGGAATGGGCAGGGCCACAGGGCCTGGGGAGTCCAGCCCAGGTTCCAACCACAGGAAGCGGACCCTCAGCTTCTGTGTGATGGGAAGTCTGAGCAGCAGGCTAGGTGTAGGAGAGGACTGGCTGCAGAGTGTGCGCTGCAGGCTCACGTGTAATTAGTACCACTCAGGCCGCCTCGGCCGACCGGAAATGCCTAGGACTTTGGCCCGGAGAGTTTCCGGGGAGGGGAGACTTGTTGTCATCAGCCATTAGTGCTGGGACGGCCAGGATCTGGGGAGATGGCAGAAAGTAGACGTGAGGCTGCGTAGTGTAAGCGAAAGGGTCTGCTGGAGCAAGGAAATGCACCGGGGAGCTGCTGTCTGTTTCCAGGCCTGGGAGTTGGTGGAATATTTTCCTGTTATCAGCAGTCACCAACTCCGCCCCTGTACGGAGAGGAAGCAAGATAACTTGCGTGTGTTAGCTGTTCTGCCCACTCCACTCGGGCCTCGTGGTCCCTTTTGGCAACTCCATCAGGGAAACAAATACTTGTTTTGTTTTTTGAAATGGGATTGCACTGTATTGCCCCGGCTGGCCTTGAACTCAAGCAGTCCTCCTGCCTCAGCTTCCCAAGTTGTAGCTGAGATTCTAGGTGTGCGCCTGGCTCGGGGAGTCCGTGTTCTTGATGCCCTGTTGCAGCCCCGATGAAGTAACTGGCTCGAGGTCATCCAACCGAGAAAGAAGCAATCAGCAGGGAGTCAGCACCCGTGGTCCCTGCAGCTGGAGGCCCCTGTGGCCTGGCTGGAGCCTGGCTGTGAGTGGGGTGGGGCAGGAAAACCGTGGGGCAGAGACACCGTGGGGCAGAGGCAGGAGGCCACTGGGCAGACCCATCTGTCCTTTCCTCCTCCCCGGGCTCCTGCTGGGTCCACCGTTGGGAACAAGGGCTCCGAGGCTCGGGAGCGCTATACCCCAGCTATACCCCAGGCCCTGGGGGCCCAAGAAGCTGCATTTTTTTTAGCTATGCTCCAGGTTTAATACATATTTGGCCCAAATCATTCAAATCTGTCACATTAAAAAACAGTAAAAAAAAAAAAAAAAAAAGATAAGCATAATAATGCCCAGAGGAGGCTACAGAATCCTGAATCTTAGGTGTAAATATTTCTCAAAGGTCTCTGTCCCCACCACTCCCACCGCAGTCCAAAGTAACATGATTTTTTCTTTTTTGGGGGGGCCGGGGGTACTGGAGATCGAACTCTGGACCTTGTGCTTGTGAGGTAGGTGCAGTGCCACTGAGCTAAATCCATGGCCGTTTTTTTTTTTTTTTTTTTTTTGGTACAGGGAATTGAACTCAGATCCTTGTGCTTGCAATGCAGGGGGCAGAACCACTGAGCCAAATCCCCAGCCCAAGACTTTTTCTTTTTTAAAGAAGCTGCATGTTTGGCACAGTCTGCCCTGCCTCCTGCAAGCAGGGGACACAGGTGTCTCTACTTCCAGACTGCTGCCTGCTGCTCAGCCCGCTGCTGCCTCCTCGACTGATTGACTCGTTGATTCCTTGATTGACCGAGGTACTGGGCATTGAACCTGGGGCCTTTGCACTGAGCTGCATCCCCGGCCTCTTTTTAAATGTCGAGACTGGGTCTTGCTAAGTTGCTAGGCAGAGCTCCGAACTTGTGACCCTCCTGCCTCAGCCTCTCAGAGTGCTGGGATGACAGGCGTGCGCCACCAAGCCCGGCTTGCCACCCCTGTTTACGTCTCATGTACTCAGTGTCATGAGGCAGAATGGGCAAAGAACCCATTTTATAGATGAGGAAATCAAGGACCAGAAAGGCCAAGCACCTTACCTACAGCCACCTGGGCTGTTATCGCCACTGACTCTAACCACCATTCTCCTGCCTCTGCTAAAGGCATCGATCCCCAGAGAGAGGCCCTGTGCGTGTAGAGGGAGGGCGGTGAGTGCCTCTGAACAGTGCCTTTCATCTCTAGACCACAGTGAGGGAGGCGTGAGAGCCGGGTGGGTCCTCGGCAGCGGACGCATCCCTGTGCTATCTGTGGGCGTTTAGCCCTGGGAGGGACGGTGATGTCATTGGTCAGGACAGACCCCCAGGTGGGTTCAGCAGAATGACTCAGGGACCGTGCACGGGAAAGCTGACTCCTCGGTGACCTGGACCAGCCTTGGGGACCCCTGGGCAGCGCAGCCCTGGAGAAATGGCCCAGGTCCACTCTCCTGCCGGTGACCCAGCAGTCCCGTGCGGGGGCCTTCAGCCAAGGTCAGGCAACCCCGCCCACGGCCTGGCACAGCGGTGCACTGCGGCCCCATCTGAGACAGCCCAAGGGGAAGCAGCCCGCCAGGCCAGGCACTGACACACCGTGAGCCGGCACGGGGCCCTCGGGGGACCCCCAGGGGACGGGGACGGGGAGGGGGAGGGGCTGTGACGACGGGAGTGCGCGTTCTGTTTGCAGAAACTTCTAGCGCAGGCGGAACCGACCGGCGCTCACGGTGTGGAGTACGCGGCATGAGTGGGGCCTTCCTGGGGTCTAGGATTCACCGTGGGTGATGTGAGTGGCAGCAACGCAGATACAGGCGGTTGTCAGGACTCATCCAGCCGTGCACTAGGATCTGTGCGTTACTGTGCGTGATTTGCACCCTGTGTGAACAAAATAAGCCGTGCTTCTGTCCAGGCCCTGGCAGCTGGTGGGCAACAACTCCATCCGCATTTCCAAGGGGCACCACAGACGGCGGTGGGCACCACCCGGGTGCCTCTCGTGGCTGAAGTCTGGGCAGACGTCAAGCACTTGTGAGCCTGTTTCTCAGCAGAAACCTAGCTGGGGTCAAACCCGGCCTGTACTGGGCATCACAGGGCCTGCGGTGCTGGGATGGAGGGCAGGAAGCCCTCACGGGGCAGCCAACATCTCCACGTGCTGGGCACTGGGCGGGACCGACTGCCCTCCAAATAACAACGTGGGCTGCACGTTGCGGAGCAATGCCGAGCTGGTGTTTAATTTTAGGAGAGATGCATCGTGCTGTTACTTGGAGCCTACAATCCACGTGTCCACAGGGGGCTGTGAATCTTTGCACAAATGACTTAACCTCTCCGAGCCGAGGCACGCTGGCACTGTTTTGCAGATAAAATTAGTCAGTGGCTTAAGACACACGACAAGCCTGAAATCCTCACCAGCTGCCATTGCTGTTTATCTCCTTGAGCTGGGATCAGGCTGCTGTAGGACGGGGAGCCGTGTTTCCTGTCTCCGGAGGTGATGTCACTCTTGGGAGCAGCTTGTACCAGCAGGTGTACCACAAAGGTGCTGTGATCTGTCCAGGGAATCTGACAGCCTGGAGAGGTTGGGGCTGAGCTGAACGGCCACAGCCTCGGGCGGCAGGTGCCTGACTGCACGGGACACGTTGTGAACAAACAGCCTTCCTGCCTGTTGACTTTGGGTGTCTGCTTTCTGTGTTTGTCTAGGCTTTTGCCTGCTTATAGGAACCGCGATGTGAGTTCCTCAAGCTGCTCTACTTCCTTTGGGTTGAAATCAAAAACACAAGGGGAGCCATCAGACCATGATGTCCAGCTGCCCGCGTGAAACTGTGTGACCTCGCTGAGCCACAGACCGACAGCAGTACGGGGCGTCTCTCGGGACTCAGACCCCTGCTCTCTGCTCGGGAATGTGTCACTGTGCTTCTCTGGCCTCATTGTCCTCCTCTGTAAAATGGGCACAGTTGTGCCCCCAGCCCCATGGGGCAGTGGGAGATCAAGCAGTCCAGCCAAGGTCCTGGCACACAACGCACACTTAGTAAGCACAGTGCCCATCGTCAGCCCTGTACCAGGACCACTCAGCTGAACTGTTCAAGCTCTGGGTCTCTTGCCAACTGGCTGTGTGACCTCGGGGAAGTTCCTGCACCGCTCTGGGCTCCAGGCTCTTCATCTGCAGACTTGGAAGCCCACGTTTCTCAGGTAAATGACTATTCTGAGGATCAAGGCCCGGGAGGTAACTGCCTACAGCAGCCTGGACTGAGGGAGGTCATTTCCGGGTGGCTGCGAGGGGGGAAGTCATGCCTGCCTGACAGAGGGTACAGGAACGGTGACGCTCAAGGAGCCCGCATCCGCCCTGCCAGGTTCATTTTGTGTCTGGAGGTAGAGCGGTTTACCTCCACGGTCTCGGGGGACACGTGAACACGCAGACCTTGCTTAAGCAGATTCCCGGCACAAAGATGGGACCCAGCCAAAAGAGCACGTGGAGGGCTAATCGTCTCCCCTGCCATTGGACTTCCTCACCCTTACAAGCTTCCCCAGGAAATTCTTCCCTTGCAGAGCACCGCACGTAACCCTCTGCCTGGTTTGCAATCAAGGTGCAGTGCTGGGGCTGGGGGTGCGGCTCACTGGGAGACACCAGGCCCTGGATCCCTTGCCAGCATCACAACAAAAAAACAAAACTGCTTGTGGCCAGAGTAGCACCCACGGCAGTGGTATCTGCCGAGCACTTTCCATGTGCCCGGCACCATCTGCCCTGTCGCTGACTTCCTGGAGCTGACATCTGGGCCGTGAGAGCAGCAAATAAGCAAGCGCAGCAGTCGCAGGCTGCAGTCTTAGCTTGTCTAACGCCAGGACCGCGTCAGGGTGCAGAATCGCACGGGGCAGCCACTCGCAGATGTTGGGTTTGGAATCCTCGATGCCGAGGCGACAGTCACACGACAGGTGGGCGGGAGCCACCGGTGATGGGCAGCAGGGCTGGAGCAGCTCGGTGCCCACGGCGCTCTGGGCAACTTAGTGACTGGGTGAATCCGTCCCAAAATAAAATATGAAAATGGACTGGGGATGTAGCTCAGTGCAGAGGCTCTAGGCCTAATCCCCAGGAGCAGGGAAGAGAAGGAATGCAGAAGCGGGGAGGGGAAGGAAGGAAGAGGAGGAGCATCCCTGAGGCAAAGGCTGTGCGGGCTGGGACAGAGGGAGCAGTGATGGAAAAGACAGGGCACAGGAGGAGCTGAGACCTGTGCGCAGGTAAAGCGGACCATATTGCTGAGTTACTGAATACAGATGGCCTCAGTCATCTTGATATAGTCGTCGGGTGTGCCTCTTTTCACTTTGCAAACCCTCACGTAGAGTGATGGTTGTGGGCCGCAGGTGATTGCCCCTCCCTGAAACGCTTGGTGATGTCTGGGGACATTTTTGGGGTTTTGGAGGTGCGACTGGTATTGGGTGGGTAGAGGCCAGAGATGCTGCTAACGCCCTGCAGCGCACACCTGCAGAGCGAGGCTGTGCACAGGTGCGGGAGGGTTAGAAGAGAGGGGCCTGCACAGAGCGCAGGAACTGGCCCAGGCCTGAGGGGAGCAGCAAGCAGGGGCAAGGGCTTTGTCCTGGGAACAGCAGGGAGCTACAGAGGGATCCTGACCAAGGGTAGTGCAGTCGTCTTTGCATTTTGGAAAGGGGCCTCCAAGAGGAGCGTGGGGCGGGCAGGGAGGCTGTGGAGAGGCCTTTCAGACCATGTCCAGGTGAGACACTCGGCCCTGTAGGACGGAGAGGTAGACGCACCTCGGGCCCACGCGCTTGCCTTCTCTCCTCACCGTGCGTCTGCTGCTCGATTACACCATAACCCTCACAGCCATGTAGAGCTTCTTCTATTTCCTGGCACGCGTGGGTGACGCATTCCAGGGCAGTGGCCTTCAAGTCATTTTCAGAGTGCCCTGGCCACAGAAGAAAGGCTTCGGGCCTTGACCCCAGAACCTCAGATTCTGCAGCACTCACGCTGCCTGCTCCAACAGGACACTGCGGGGAAGGCGGCAGCTGCCCAGTTGGGGCCATGGCCTGCCTTGCTTTGGCTTTGTACTTTTGTTGTCATTTTACTTTTAAATGTTTTTCTGTAGACAGAAAGACAGGCTATGTTAGTTCCTGCAACTGAAGTACCGCTGGTTTGGGCGGATTCCTGGTGCAGGCGGTATCCCCTGGGGTCTCCCACATGCTCTGCCCCGCCCGCATTGCCTCTGCCAGGATGCCCTCCTCAGGCTGCCTCTCCCTTTGTGACAGCAAGACTGTCCCCAGCAGCCCCAGGCCCCATCCGGTCCTGCAAACCCACAGGGCACTGCCCTGAGCAGCTGGCTTTTCCGCTACACCACAGCAAAGCATTGGGTCTGGAGGGTTCCGCTATGCCCCAGAGGAAACAGGAGCAACAAATTGGCTGGGTCCAGCCACACCCCTTAGGAAATAGGAATTGATTGGCCGGGTCTGGCCACACCCCTTAGGAAATAGGAACTGATTGGCCGGGTCTGGCCACACCCTGTCCTCCAATTACCGGAAGAGGACCTGGATACTGGGCTGCTCAAAGCACCACCTGATCCCGGCCGGGTCATCCCTCAGGGTGCAGAACCCTCCTTGGGAGTCACTTGTGCAACCACAAGCTTGGACAGCTCCACACTGGGAGAGACAGCAGGGGCTTATTTGAAAAATCCTTCCAGTGGCTTCCTGGATGGTAACAAGGCAACCCCGCCTGGCATTTCCCCATGGCACTGTCGTTTTCGTACGCGCAGGGTACCCAGCATTGGGTTGTTTCCTCTGAGACTCTTGCCGTACCTCCTGTACCACGACTCCAGCTGGCAGGTTGCGGATGCCCTGGTGATGTTTGTGGAGTTAACGACCTAGGGAGACGGCAGCCTGGCAGAAGCTTGCTCCTACCCCCAGAGGCCGTCTTAACCAGGGACCGTCGCTTCCCAGCTCACGGGGTGCTCAGCGAGCCACAGCTGACGGCTTGGAGTTCTGGTTGTGGTTGTGCCTGGCAGTTTCTCTGGGCTCAGGAGAAGTCTTGTCCCTTGATGACCCGTACCTCTCTGGTATCTTTGCCTCAGTATGTCCATTTTTATGCCACTTCTTTAGGTCACCCGTGGATCTCTGTCTTACAGGGTAGAGATGGCACCAATGTCGCTTCCGGCCTGAAGGCTGGGGCCGCAGGGTGCTAAGCCCTGGCACACCCAAGGGCTCCAAACTCGCGGCTCGCCTCACCCAACACTGCAGTGGCAGCTCAGAGGGGCCGGGTTTTGGGACCCGAGACGAGGTGTCAGGAAGTCCCGTGAGCTGCAGGTCATGGGCTGAGCCAGGGGAAGAGGGCCCTGGGCGACCCTTGGCCGTTGAGCAGCTGACCGCAGACCCGGCCCTCAGCTTCCTTCACCGCTGCCCCACCCTCTGTGTCACTCTGCTCAGCAGACTGCGCCTGTGACGTTAAACAAAGGTGTGCCTCGTCCACAGAAGCCCTGTGGCGAAGGGACAAGCAGTCCTGTGTGTGCCACAGGGCTTGCAGCAGGCGAAGGGAGGAGTTGGTGGGGTGAGAGGCTGGACTTTGGACTCAGACTCTGGTCCGCAGCTCGCCCAAGCACTTATTAACAGGGGAGTGTGGGCAGCTCAGGGCACCTCGCTCAGCCCGGGGCCACATCTGGAGCGTGGGGTGGTCACAGCTGTTCAAGGAGACGATGTGAGACGGCCCGGCCGGGACTGCTCGTCCCACGCCTATGAGCTGTTCTTGTTGTGCCCTGGCCCTCCTGTGATGTGTGTAACCCCAGTCTGTAACAGAGGCGCAGGGTCTATGTCTGGGGACCCCAGAAGCTCTGAGAGCTGGACTCTGAGACATCTGTGGGGATTCTTATCCTGAGGACCGTCTGTGCAAAACCAGTGATCCCCTGACTGTACAAGCTTGGCCTAGGCCTTAATGTCCCTCCTGCCAGTGATTAACCCTAATCTCAGAACCAGGGACTGTGTTACCTCATGTGGTAGAGGACTTTTGAACACGTGATCACATCATGGATCTTGAGATGAGATTTCTGGGGTCACTTGGTCAGCAGGACACAGTCTTCAGGGTCCTAGTAAGTGGGGCTGAGCCCAGAGTCGGAGGGTGCTCTTGGGGGACGGAGGAGGGACCTGGAGGTCTCTAGGAGCTGGGAAAGGGAAGGTAAGGGGTTTCTCCCCTGAGGCCCCAGAAGGAGCACAGCCCTCCTGATGCCTTGATTGCAGGTTTCTGACCTTCAGAACTCTAAGAGAATAAGTCTGGGTTGCTTTGGGCCACTGTGCTTGTGGTCATTTATTACAGCGGCAGCAGGAGGCTGACACAGCCCTTCGCAGGGGAGGGGCTGTAACTTCGCTATTTTCACCTGTGTGTATCATCAGGTTATGAGCACTTGCTGGTGCAGGTGTCCCACCTGGCCCCTGGACACCCCTGCTGGTGCCACTACAGCCCTTTCCTGATCCTCCTCCTCCTCCTTCTCCTCTTCCTCCTCCTCCTCCTCCTCCTCCTCCTCCTCCGGCCTCCATGCTCCTATATGACATATCTGAAATGTAGCCACATTTTTCAGCAGTGATTTCTTATCTGGAAAGGACTTGGAATTTCAGAGCAGGCTGCCTTGGGTTCCTAAGTTAGGGCCACCACAGTAGTCCACAGAGTATTCATTCAACAAACATCTATCAAGCTTCTCCTGCACAGGCCTGGCCTGGTCCAAGAATTCAGGCCCCCAAGAGCTACTGGTCTACCTCAGTATTACCCAGGAAGAAGATACTGTGACCCCAGAAATGATTTTAAATTTCCTGACAGCCACAGCTTTTTTAAAAAGGGCAAAGAAACAGGCCAATTTTTAATAGTGTATTTAACTAAATCTCTCCAAAATGCACCATTTCAACATGTAATTAACATTTTGTTGTTTTTTTGAGCTAGCATCTTGCTACGCTGGCCTTAACCTCACTGTGAGGTCCAGACTAGCCTCAAACTCACGATTCTCCTGCCTCAGCCTCCCAAATGCCGAGATTATAGGCATGCACCACCACACACGCCTAGCATCATGTCATTAATATTAAGAAGCTCTGGAGATAGCCTTCTGTCCTACGACAGAGGGAAGGCTGGGCTGCATCTCACAGTCCGACAGCACACGGCAGCACCGCCTGGCCACCTTTCAGTTCCCCACTGCCCCAAGCGTCTGGCAGTGGCTGCCCCAGATGGCTGCTGGGAGTGGCACCGGTGAGTCACCAGGGACTCAGCAGCTCCTTCTCTGTCCCTTGGCCCAGATCCACTGTGGTCACTCTGGTCACCGTGCCATCTCGCTGAATCTGGTCTTGTTTCTCCCTTGCTCTCGCTGGCTCTAGATCAGACCTGGTACATGCAGAAGGAGCTTGATAAGTGTTTGTCGTGTGAGTGAACAGGACAGCTCAGTGGCTTCTTGTAGCCAGGCTGCTGCATTTTTTTGCAGGTTGGAGAAGGTCTGGGCCTCAGGTCAGAGGATGAATCAGTCCGTGACATTGTCACCAGTGGCTGGCATGGAGCCCCTCTCTTGCTCTGGTTTTGGTTTTTTGTTTTTCAGACAGGGTCTCGCTGTGTAGTTCAGGCTGGCCTTGAACTCACTATGGACCCCAAACTCACTGCAATCCTCCTGCCTCAGCCTCCCGAGTGCTGGGGTTATAGGCGTGCGCCACCACGCCTGGACCTCTTGTTTTGCTGTCACCGTCATTATTTTACTGAATTTTCCCTTCCCCACTCTTCTTCTCCTTCCCTCCCCGGGGTGCTGCCCCCACCATTTAACATGTGTTTTGCTTGCTGTGGTTTTGTGCCTGTGCCTCCAGTTGGCAGCTGTGGTGTCCAGTATGCCTCATCCTCACTTGTCCATCTCGCCCCTACTTCTCTCTCCCGGCACCGTTGTCTTCCTGAATGCACTGAGGCTCTCTCTGCCCAGAGTTTGTCCCCAGTTGGCTCATCTGTGGGATAGTCCTGTGAACCGGCTCCCCCTTGCTCTCTAGAATGTTCTCGCTCCTTTCTGTCTCATCAGCCCTCTTGGCCTCGGAGCTTGCCTCACGCTTGACACACAGCCTGTCGCTGTCCTCGTATCCACCTCCGTCCTGAGACTTGGGAGAGCTTGCCCAGCGTCTCCTGACCAGCAGGTCCTGAGCCTGATTCCGAATCCCAGCAGGCTGAGGGCAGAGCCCAGCTCCTAACAGAGCAGCCTCCATGATGTCCCAGCAGGACAGGGACACGGCTTGTGAGCGAGACGCCCCGGCGTCCCTTGTGGTGTCCTTCCTGTCCTTGAGAGTATGAAATACACGGGGTCCTCAGAGACCTCAGATGTGTTGGCTTCCACGCCAGGGGTCCTCTGCCTGCTGGGGATGTGAACTTGGTAAAGGACTGCAGTGTTGCCAGGTGGAGGATCGCAAGTTCAAGGTCAGTCAAGGCAACTGAGATTGTGTCTTAAAATAAAAAGGGTCAGAGTGGCTCCGTGGTACAGCACTCGCCCAGCATGCAGAGCTCTTGGGGTTGATTCCCAGTAGTACTGCCAAAAGTAGTTTTTTAAACAATGCACGCCAGTGGTGTACTACAGCTGGTGTGCCTTTTTCCCCAAAGCCAGTCCCACACATTTTATCCCAGCGACAACATGTTGGTAGCTGGACAGCGGCTTTAATGGGAGCCTTTAGACCGCAGAAGTCGGCAGGGACGGTCCCTGTAAATCAGGGCTATGTCTGTGTGTCTGCGGGAGAGAGGAAGAGAGACTGACAGCACCCAGCTCATGACTGAGTGGGGTGTGATTCAATCTAGCGCTCTGGACTGCTGGCCAGGGTGAGCGTCCACTCCCACCACCCCATTGCACATGTCCTGTTTTAAAGGGATTGTGTAAAATGTATAAATAAGAGCACACATTTAGAGACAGGGTCAGCACCGTGTCTAATCACTTATCCATTCAGACAGTTGGCCCGGGCGGTGGTGCAGAATTCTGAAGATCTCAGAACTCAGCTTCTCATCCTGGCGCTCGAGGACTTGCAGCTGCAAGGGACACAAAGCCCTAGGTAAAGAATCCGTTCTCACCGTTGTCTCCTGGGGTTGTCTTCAGGCTCGGCGGGAACAGTTAGATCTTTTCATTCCGTGGAGGAGAGAAGGACACAGAGAAAACATAAGCAAAAATGAGCCACTAACACGTGCCAAGCACCCACTGTGTGCTGGGCTGCAGTCTTCTCTGCCAGCACTCCTGGGAGGCCTTTGATTACAGTAATGCCAAGAAAGGCGTTGAGGTAGCTAGCGGACCAGATGTCGCCGTTCCTCCAGGAAGACATTAAAATGGGATAAACATCGTAATACAACTGATCTGTGGTCCGGCAGTGTGAACGCACGTCGTAGACACTGGCAGTGGGGTACCTGTGAGATTTCTGCGTTGAAATCTAGAGAGTTAATTATTGATAAACTATTGACTCTCGAATGCCGCGGGCACCAATTACTTGAAGGAGCTTTCACTTTACAAAGGCTTATTGAGGATCGGAAGAAATGCACAAGCGACATAGCGAATGTTATGGAAAATTATCTGAGAAATGAGCACTGCTGTGGCCACAAAAAAACCAACTGTGCTGTGATACTTTGCGTACTCGGCATAGATCAGCTGCCTTCGTATATAAAATGTTTTAAAGAAATTCATGACTATAAATGAATTCATTTTAACTTAATGTAATCAATAAATTTGTTGATTATTATAGTAGTAAAAATGGGTATGAGTAGTATTAATTAATATTTGGGCAGTGATTATTCAAATTCAAGCAACTAGCTAGATTTGGTCCATTTGTAGACTTTTAATTAATTAATTTTATTAGTAAAAAGGCTGATAAAAGTGATTAGGTCCATTCGTACCACCAGTGAGCAGTGCTGCCCAATGGGACAGGCCAGGGTCTGGCTGTAAAAGGGGTTCCCTGGGCTGGCACCCCTCAGGAGCCAAGCACCAGCAGTGCCTCTGAGGTGGACAGTGCTTTGGCCAGGCTGGCTCTTGTGTTACAGGAGGGATCGGCAAGTGACACACAGAGAGGCGACAGAATGGAAGTAAAATAACAAAAGTTTGCTCCACCGATGGGGATCGATCACGCCTAATGGCGGTGCCCCGATCGACCCCGTACTGGGCTACAACCCCTTCTTTCATAGGGTCGTACAGCCTTGATCTCATTCAGGTGGCCACATTGCGTTTTCAGCTCACATTGCTGATATTCAAAACACGGTGGGGAGGCAGTTGAATTTCAACCCGGATGTAGCACTCCTTTGGTAGGGGACCTTACCTTTAAAATTCATCTAGTTATCGATTCTAGCCCAGGGTCAGCAAGGTTAACAGTGATTCTTTTCATTTACAAAACTTTGAGGGAGACTGGATGCCTCCAGTGCCTGTTGATTCTGAACCAAACAGAGCAAAGGGCTCAAGTTATTTTACTTCGTCGTAACATTTCCTAGGGTTTTTTTGCCATTAAAGCGTTCTGTATCACTGACTTGCTTAGCCGGTGGGGGACAGTATCCCCCCAAATCCCTATGTTGAAGTCCTGACCCCAGAACCTCGGGGCCAAACTGTGTTTGGAGTAGGGGCTTTAAGGAGACCGAAGTTAAGGTCAGACATGACCCGGGGTCCTTCCAAGAGGTGGCGAGGACACAGACACACGCAGGCCCACAGGAGGACACAGGAGGAAACTGGTTGTCCTTGGCCGAGGGGAGAGGCCGCAGGAGAAACCAGCCCTGCCCGCACTTCACCTTAAACTTTCAGGCTGTAAAATAATGAGTTAGTTTCCGGTCTGGTGCTGGCAGTGGCGCCCAAGGGAGCTCCTATGGCTACATTCCCCCTCCTCCGCTGCCGGCTGCCCGATTTTTAACCTTCTTTTGAGTTTTATGATTAAACGCCCAGCACCAGATGTTTACGGCAGATCCAGGTGACTTTCAGCGCTGATGATACACGGGAAAAGTCAGTTTTTATGAAGGAAAACAGGAATCTTACCTCCTGGCCGCAGAACCCCGAGTCAACCTAGGCTGGAATCTGGCGGCCAGGTCAAGAGAGGGGGCTGTCTGGGGGACCGGGGTGGGCCAGGCAGGCACTGGGCGAGACGGGGGACCATGTGCTGGTGGGGAACCAGAGGAGGCTACTTGGAACCTAGGCCGTGCTGTTCGCCGTATGACTTCAAGCAGGTTGCTGAACTCCTCTGAACTTCACCCGCTTGCTCTGTGAAGTGAGGATTACTGTAGCAAACGTGTCGTGGGACTCTTGGGAAATTTTAAACATGATAATAAGTAACAACCCATCAGTTAAAATATGATTATATTAAAGGTATATTCACAGTGAGTTCATACATAAAAGTAAACAGAATAAGTGTTGCAAATAAAAACAGCGTAACATCGAAATTAAATATAATAAGTATGTAACAAGTAACAATACATGCACGCAAATCAGCCAGCCCAGAGCCTAGTCACCGTCGGTGCTCCGATTCTAAAGCTCAGCAGTTGGATAAGGGACTAAGCCTGGCTCAGTGACTTTCCAGAACTCAGGCCAGCAGGAGCCGGGGAGCAGGAGAGCAGCTCAGGTTAAATGCACCAGACTTGGGGATGCTGTGACGGGATGGGTGTGCTGGGGTGGGAGAGCCTGGTTTTACTCAAGGGCCCTAGAGCCACAGCTCTGAGCCCCAGGGAATCAGCCAGTGCAGGCTGAGCTTTTTACAGAGTCCTAGGGCTGCTGGGTTGGTGTCACCCCAGAAGTGGCAGTGCAAGCAACACACGTTTACCCTCCCTCAGCTCTGGAGGCCACAAGTCCCAAGGTAGCTTTCCCTGAGAAAGGCAGGCTCCTGGGAGAATTCTTTTCCTGTCCGCCTGCCTCTCGCTGCCTGCACCCTCGGCCCATGCCTGACCTCTTCCTCCGTGCTCACAGCTCTTATTTCCTGCCCTGACTCAGGACGCCTGTAACTGCCACCTGGACAACCCAGGGAAATCTCCTGTCTGGGGACCTTAGCTGAGTCACCTTGTACGACGTAAAGTCTCACTTTTACTCCGTGGAGCGTGAACAGCCAAAAGGTCTCCACGATGCTGAGCCCTAAAGCTCGGCGAGGCTCCAGGAGCTTGTCGGACAGCGAGAGTCACCCAGGAAGGAACACACGGGTCTGGTTGGCAAATAGACCTTTATTAGTCTGGCCAGACGGCACTCCCGGAGCCAAGCAGCTCAGAGAGGCAGCTAGCTTGGAGTCAGAGGCCATTTTATATAGGGCTGAGGGGGCAGTTAACACTCGAAACTTACAGGAGGGGGACAAAGGCAAGTGGTCAGTTGATCTGAGCTGGTGGTCATCAGTCATGTACTCGACCGTTACGTACTAATGGTCAGCAGATCGATTACCCATTGTTTTATAGATTGCGGTGTTCAGAACATTCAGTTACGGGCAGACAGGGAGTGGAGTGAGTTATTTTGAGTCTCTGTGTTTGTTACAGTTTCTCTCTAGTTTCCCAGCGACTCCCAAGCAGTTACCTAGTAATTAATCATCACTTATCCTATAAGGGAGGAACAACAATCTCTGGCTCTTTTGCTGGTCAACATGGAGCCGCTCTAGTTCAGTAAGGTCTTACGACCTCACAAAAGCGCTTTTACTTCTAAAGTAAGGAGTTACAGCCTGGTCCATCGCCTGTGTGCCTTTTCCCACACTCAGGACCTTGTGTGGGGCAGGTGCACTGTCCTGAGCCAGACCCTCCTCTGCTGTGGCTCTGTCCTCACCCTCCTGGGCCCCGCAGTGGTGGATGGCTGCTCCCCTGTCTCTGAGGGTCTGAAGGTGGCACCTGACCCATCCGAGCAGCTTCTCCCTGCTGGGTCAAGGCCCTTCACGGACTGACCTGATTCTGCCTAGGAGTCCCTGGAAACTGCCACGCAGGCTCCTGTGCCAGGGCCCTTGTCCGTGATCCCCTCCTCCTGGAACATCTATCCCTGATCTCCATATTGTCCTTCGAACCTTTGCTCAGATGTCACCTCCTCGGGGACACTGTGCCTGACTCCCCACAGCCTTCTATTCTTTAGCTGGTTCCACCATCTGACCTTCCACAGACTCGGTCTACTACGTGGCTGGCTGGGGGGCATCTCAATCCCAGCACTTGCGGGAGGCGTTGGCAGACCAGCTGCCCAGTCACTAGTGTGTGGGGTGGCTGAATAAATCCCTGTAACTCAGCCAGGTATGGTGGTGCACACACCTGTAATCCTAGCCTTCTGAGAGGCTGAGGCAGGAGGATCACAAGTTCAAGCCTAGCCTGGGCAACTTAGTGACTTAGTAAAAGCTGTCTGAAAAAATTTAAAAGGGGCTCTGGAACACAGTGTGGAGACCTTGGGTTTAATGCCAGTACCAAAACAGAAACCGAAAACCCTCACACTGGTAACTCTTAACAACCAGTGAGGTAGACTTTCAGATAAATCCCCTCGGCAGCCCACAGCACTGGGGGGCAGGCAGGCCAGCCTCTCCCCCACCCCGCCTGCCCACCCCCGGCCCCGGACCGAGATCGCCGAGGTTGTGCTTGCCGGCATCTCCTGGCCGTGCCCGGAGGGGATGTGCCCGCCCCAGCTCCCATCCTCAGGCTGAAGGCTGTGCTTTGGGCTCCCTGTGGACCAGGAGGGCTGTGTGGACAGGGACTTCGGCTTCCTAAGCTGAGGCCTGGGGCAGGTGTCTCAGCCCCTCTGGGCCTCAGCCTGCTCCGGGATAAAATGCCAAAGGCAGGAGTGACCACAACCTCCTAGGTTTGTCTGTTGAACAAAGAGCTACTCTGCTGAGCATGGACTCGAGGGCAGCCTGGCATCCACACCTGCATGTGGCCTCCCTGCCAGAGTGACAAGCCAGCCGCGACTCACTGGGGCGGGGGAGGGGAGCTGGGCCTGCCCCGCAGGCCGGGGCGCATTCTGGGAAGGCCCATTTCCCACCACCAGGATTACCAGGGCCTCCCTCCCCCCAGAATACCTCACCAACTCCTGCTGCCAGAGAGAATTCTAGAAACTTCCACACACTAAGGCCTCACAGAGCTGTTTCCTTATCCTCCTTTTCCCCGTCTCCTCAAATTTGTATTTTGGGCTCTGGGATGTAGCTCGGTGGTTCCATTGTCTGCCTCACAAGTGCAAGGTCCCGTGTTCGATCCCCAGTACCCCCTCCCCATTTTTTTATATTTTGAACCTCTTTTTAGAGGCTCATTATATATGCCTCCTTTTAGCAGTACTACTTGGGGGTTAAAAACATGGAATTTAGGGCCAGGGATTTAGCTCAGTGGTTCTGCCGCCTGCCTTGCAAGCACAAGGACCCAAGTTTGATCCCCAGCACCAAAACAAACAACGACAACAAAAAAAAACATGGAATTTAGGATGAGGCGGTTTATCCCTGCCTCATACTAGCTGTGTGACCCTGGAAAAATGAATTTACCTCTCTGAACCTAAGCATCCCTATCTATAAATCAAAAGGAATGACTATTAAATGGTTGCTATAGGCTGGATGCAGTTGTTTGTGCATTAGAAGGCTCTCGTCCAGTGCGGTGGTGCTGATGGAAGGGCCTAGTGGAAGAGGGCGCTGCTCTCAGAAGGGACTCATGTAGCTCTCGTGGGACCCCAGTTAGTTTCCGCAAGAGTGGGTCATCCTACTCTGACAGAAGCCTGAATCTCTGGGGCTTCCTGTCTCACCCTGGGCTCCAGCCCCTTTCAACGCACATCCGCAGAGCGGCCATCTGTCGTGTGGCAACACAGCCAGGGGTCCTCACCAGAGGCTGATCAGATGGGTATCGATTCTGGATCCTCAGCTCCTAAAACTGGGAGCTCAGTAGCTTCTTTACTTTGTAAGGCCTTTGGCCTTGGGTATTTTGTTAGAGCACCAGCGGTTCCTACAACCAAGCAGTTTGTTGGTGTGCAGCATCCATCGGTTGTGCCCGGAAAGAGCAAGGAGAGCACTGGGCGAGGAGCAGCTTCAGCACACTTCTGCCTTGCGGGGATGGTGATGTCCCGCCTGCCCGGCTGTCTGCCCCTGGGGGACTGGGCTGCACCTTCCACAGGTCTGGGATCCCCGAAGCCTCTGGCACCCAGTCAGGGCCCGGGAATTACGAAAGCAAAATCTCCACAGCTGTGTTCGCCCTTCCTGCGTCTGGGACGACAGCCCTTTGTGGGACCCGTCTGCCCGGCTCGGAGTGGCCACGGTGCCCGCCCTGTGGTCGTCGTGACGCCTCTGCTCCCTGGCCGGGCAGCAAACTCACCGTCTCTGTCGCTCCCTGCAGGGTGGTTCTGGGGGCTGGTAGAGTCTGGAAAGGGGCCTGACTCACGCCCGGCATCAGCTGCCGCGGGCCCCATTCTTCCTGTGGCGGCACTGCCTGATTGGCACTGCCGGTTAACAGCACCCTGCCTTGCCCTTGCAGATCACATACCCCAGCCCTTTACGAGTTTTTATTCTGAGACACAGCCTTGCTAAGTCACTAAGTTGCCCGGACTGTGCTCAGACTTGCAATCCTCCTACCTCAGCCACTGAGTGCTGGGGTCGCAGCAGTGTAACACCATGCTAGCCACTATCTTCTGCTTTCCGTTTTCCCACCGGCCCTCTGGCCCAAGCCTCCCTCTGCCCCTTTCCTCCGCCTTTATGACTCATTTGCACATTGCTCATAGCTCTGGGAAATCTAGAAGATCCAGGGCTCTGTTGAAACAGGAGCCTGGTGCCCTTGACCTGGGTCTGCGTGGGGAGGGGACCTGAAACTCCCTCCCAAGCGGCCAGGGGCAGCTGCAGGGTGGGCGGCTCAGAGCCTTTCTTCTTCTGGCCCCGCTGCGTGAGCCTGGAGCACAGTGGCAAAAGTGGCTGTGGGCTTCGGCTCTGTGGAGGCCCCTGAGCTCCTCTGTGACACGGGCAGCGTAGCTCAGATGGTTCCGGGTGAGTGGATTCGTGGTCCCTTTCCCAATTATGCAGCTTGGCGAGAGTGGTTGAGTGACCCTGGGGGCGGGGCCGGGACCGAGCTGGCACCCGGCCTGGGTGTCCGCCTCCCACGCCCGCCAGGAACCCACCAGGTGCTGCTGGGTTTCTGCCTCGGGAGGGTCAGCTCATATCCTGGCTCCTAAACTGCTCTGCAGTTTTTGTGATTCAGGGAGGAAGCGGCCGTGGAGCACACGGCCAGCAACACTTGGCCCCTCAGCTCTGTTCCTCGGGCAGCACTGCTTTTAATGTTTGTGCTTTCGTCTGTCTGTTTCGGTGCTGGCAATGGGGCCCAGGAACTCAGGCACCCCAGACACGCGCTCCGCCGCGGAACGGCCACCCCAGCCCTCCGTGGGCGGCTGTATCCATCGCCCACAGAGGCTCAGATTGGACCCGCAGCCATGATCCTGCGCAGGGCCCGGCCAGGCCGAGCACTTGGTGCCCAGAGCCAGAACTTCCTGCCCGGAGCGCAGCCCTGCCTGCCATCCGCCAAGGATGTGACAAGGGCAGGATGGGAGCCACCGGCCGGGTGGGAGGAGGCTGGGCCCTGCACCCCCCCAACTCCTGCCTGCAGACCAGGGATCTGCCGCACCCTCAGGCTCCCCAGGGAATAGTGACGCGTCCCCATCTTGTCCCGGTGCAAGGCACATTCATTCCGGAAACCTCTTCCATGTTGCTGAAAGTCATCTGCATGGTACAGATTCAAGATTCCTTAACACCCTGAGAGTTTGCTGTCACTGCCCCTCTCCCCTCCTCGCTTGGAGAACTTCCTGCCGGTGTGAGGGGGCTTCGGGAAGACATTTAAACTCACCAGACACTCACTGCTCATGTTACCAACATTTATTAGGTGCTTGTTAAATTCCCAGCCCAGGGTGCTGGGGCCAGCATTCAGCAGCAAAAGCAGCAGATAAGAACCTTCCTTCAGGGAGTCTACACTACCATACAGGAGCCAGCGCACCACCAAGGAAGTAAAAAAGACGTCACTGTAGAGGGTGATTTAGTGTCGCCCATCTCTGAGGAGGATGTGACCGCGGAACTGAGCGGCTGGGTGAGATGGGGCATTTTGCACAGAGTGACTGGGGAGATTCTAGGCTAAGAGACAAAAGCAGCAATGGATGTAGCCAAACTAAAAGTGGTGAATGTGTGTTGTCAAGCAGTGGAGACTGCAAGTGCAAAGGCCCTGTGGCAAGAAGTGTTTGGTGTGACAAGAACAGAACCAAAGCCACTGAGCCAGAAGACAATCTAGGAGAGAAGAGGCAGGAACGCTGTCTAAGCTTGGTGGTAGGGGTGGGGGGAGAGGTGTTGAACACTGACCGAGGAGCCTGAATTTCATGTCGAAAGTAAGCAATGACAGTGGTCGGTTTGGCGAAATTCTTATTTTGAGATAGGTCAGCCAGTCAAAAAAGACTCTGTGTGACCTTCAAGGAATATCACGACAAGGCCCAGCCAAGCACCCTTCAGCCTCCCCGCCCCCTTGCCATGCTCCGTTCCTGCAGGTGGCAGTGATTTCCCTGGGTTTTAGGGCGTTTCCTCCTAATGACGCGAGACCGCACCGTCCTGCTTGGCGCGGCCCAGCTCTGGATGTCACGGAGAGGAGGCGTCTGTGGCTGGCTCTTCTGTGCCCACGAAGCTGTCGTGGCTGCATGGTCCTCTGCCGGGTGGACTGCTCTGGACCCTTTCTCTGAGGTGACACTTGAGTTGTTTGCGTGGAGCCAGCTCTGCGCTCTTGAGATCAACCCAACTTGATGACTTAAAAAGAGAAAAGTTGTATTCTCTTAAAAGATAAAAAAGTTGGATCCCCTCTGCTGGTATTTTGTTTCAGATTTTTGCTTCTGGGCTCGCGGATCTGATCAGCCTGCGCGGTTCTGTCCCTGGCTGTCCCTTTGTGCTTTGGCTATCAATCCAGGAATCAGGCGGTGCTGCCGCCTTTCTTCGGGACGGAGCCGCCGGAGTGCCTGGTGAGCCCTGTCCCCAGAACGGTCCTCTTTCCCTTCTGCTGCCCTCATTTGCAGAGCTGTGGCTCCCTGAGCACCACCGCCTCTCATGCATCCACTTACCCAGCATCCTCTCTTTCTGCAGCTCCCAAGCCCAGTGGCCTCCCCAGCGGACACCTCAGAAAAGGAGGTGCTCGTGGCTTTCTCAGAACACCGCCTCTCTCTGGTCGTTTCTCACAGGTAGATCCTCCACTCTGGATTTGAGCATAAAGAGCTGTTTGCAGGCCTGCCGGGAGCCTCCCCAGGTGCGAGCAGTTAGGTCCCTCTCTTAACCGGCGAAGGACCCGTCCTGAGAACCCAGGCACAGGGCCCATCTCTCATCCCGAGGGCCGGCTCCCCGGACCATGAGTCACGAAGATCAGGTCCAGCCTGGGGGCCCGAGGCCAGGCTGGCCGGCGGGGCCCTGGCCACCCACAGGGCTGCTGCCCCATGGCCGTGCAGTCCAGATCTTCTAAGCACAAAATTAGCTTCTTTCCATATATTTGCAAGGGAAAGAACACCATGCTAAATATAACCTAGGTGCCATCCAAGGTCTACAAGCAGGGAACGAGATAAACAGAGACCAGAGGGGCTTTCGCGGAGCCCTGGGGCCGCGGCAAAGACCGGACAGACCCCGTACCAAGTTTAAGCCCTGTTGGACACAGCCCTGTGGGGAGCCCAAAAAACAGAGCCCCTCTTGTGCAACCAACCCGTGAACATTTCTCTTTCCTACCTCTAATCCTTCCAAGAAGGAAAAATCACCCTTAGTCCCACCACAGAGAGAAAATATTTAGGAACGTCATGGTACATCTAATTTAAGTTCCGAAACAGTAGAAAACAGTAAATAGTGTTTCATGTCACCTTCCTAAGGAGTATTTCTAGGGAATCTTGGGCCACAAACATTAGTAATATCTAGGATTTTTCACCCTGCCCTCAAGTGCCATGGTTTGGACCTTTTGCGGGTGACCTCGCCTTACAGTAAAAACACAGAGTTTGGCGCATACCCCTCTGGGTTCCTTGTGTACATTTACTTTTCCTTACCGTAGTTTCCCAGTGAGATGTGTGCTAGTGGGGCTTTGGTTCCCTATTACAGTGGTGAAAGCTGAAGCACAGAGAGGCTGAGTAACTTCCCCAAGATCACCCAGCTGAGAAAGAAAAGAGTGAGGGTCAGCACCCAGGCAAATCCAGCTGCCACATTCTCCCTTCACCGCCCTGCTGTGCTGCTTTGACCGCCACGTGTTCTGACCGTAAAAAGTTAAAAATCCAGAAATAAATCAGAAGTTTTCCTTCTCTGTCCTTCCAGAACTAGGAGAAATCCTTGGTATAAGCTCGGCCCTCACAGGATTTTAACATACGGATTTACATATTTAAAAATGTAGCATCTTTAAAAATCTTTTCTAACTAAAGCGTGATCATCCTCTCTTTTTCCCATATATTAGTGCATCCCTATGTGTTCGTAGAATTTTTCTTTTAAAAAATCAGAACCGTACTGAACATACTGTACGGTGGCTTTCATCGTGCTTGACTCTAAACGGCGCTGTTGGCGGCTGTGTGGCTAGAATTTAATAGCTGCCTACACCATCGTGCACTCAATCAGATCTGGATCGCTGACTGCTTTAGTGGCTTCCAGCTTCTCGCTGCTATGAAGTTGCGGTGCCTGTTTTTATGCCGCGTCATCCTGAGAAGGTGGAATCACAGAGGCGAGGGGCACAGACGCTTCCGAAATGCTTACTCCATAGACACCCAGGCTGGCCATCCAGAAATACTGCATTAAGCCGCCCTCCGACTCCCTTCCCACCTGGCCATCACTGGCTGGTTTTAATCACCGACGATTTAATAGGCAAAAAATGTGTTGATCGCGATGCTTTCCTCTGCCCGCAGCTGGCCCACGGGGCCTGTTTCCCAGGTGACAGAGCGTGAGGCGCAGCTTGCCTCGAGAGAACAAGAGTAGGGCAGGCGGAGGGCTGCCCGCAGCCCCCCACGCAGCTACTGCGGCCCCGGTGAGGCTCGGGACAAGGCGCTCATCTCTTTCCACTCCAGCTCGAGCCCTGGCTGTGCACGTCTCTGTCCCTGACCCCCTAAAGTTTCGCCTTGTCTCAGATCCGCTCGGCAGCCCTGTGCGGTGCGGCACACCTGCAATACCAGTGGCCTGGAGGCTGAGGCAGGAGGATCACAAGTTCGAGCCCCGTCTGGGCAACTTAGTAACTTAGCGAGACTCTGTTTTAAGATAAAATTAAAAGTGGCTGAGGAGGTATCGCTGCCAGAGACTCCTGCAGAAAGTCTCTAATCCCCACCCTGGTAGTGCGCGATAGGATGCCAGGTTAAAGAGAAACTCAAAGTCAGAGTTAAAGAGGAAGTGTGAACTGGGACGGGCAGTGCTCCTTTGGCGCGAGGCACTGATCCATCTCATCCACTGGTTTTTATTGTTCATCAATTAGGATAAAAGTGAGTCGTGTGCAAGGACAGGAATACGTGACAGGATGCGCAACCTTGTGGTTTCTGTGAAAACTAATGTTAAGTGAGACTCTTAGAGGACAAGACAAAGCACTCTCCAGTTAGAAACAGAACAGACCAAACACGTGGTCGTAATTGGGACACTGTCCTTCTAGTGTGATTTTAATCGTGGGAATGGAATTTGGGTGCGAGTTACTCTGACCTTGACACACAGGCTTTGGCCGGACTCATTTCTATGAACAGCCAGTTGTGGGGTTCACTCTTCCCAGCCTGCTTTGGGCATGATGAGTATTACAGCCCCCTGCACAGCTCGGTGCAAAGGCCCTGGGTTCCATCCTCAACACTGGAAGGATCCATTCCAGAGAACCGGTGCTTCCAGGGGCAGGCAGAGCCCCGGCCCCCAGTCCCCAGCGTGAGGAATGCGGTGAGAAACAGACAGACCCCTGTGTGCACACGGCAGCCCCTGCGCACCACACATGTGCACGCTCAGGCCCGCTCACACCCCTGCCTGTGCAAGAATGTGCAAGTAGGTACACAGCATCGCAGCGGGCAGGTGGGGGATACACGCATAAACATGCCATGTACACATGTGTGTGTGAGAGTGCTCACTCGCACGGGTGCACATGTGTGCAGAGCGTCCTGTGCACACAGACAGTGCTGTGTCTTCTTGTCCGGCCAGAGCCACTTGGCTTCCTCGGAGATCAGCGGGGCCTCCCGCTGTCTAAAGCTGTGGCTCCCACGCTTTCCCACTTCCTGCTCTTCCTCAGGGACCCTGTCCCCGCCAGCCCGGACGCCCCACTAACCTCAGACCTGGTCACCTGCCTCTCCAGTGCCTTGCGCTGCTCCACGGGCACCAAGAAATATTTGTTGGGTGGGGAAAAAAAGGGTGCAGCCCCCAAGCTGATAGGCGAAGTCGTCCCAAATATTTGTGGCGGGCCTTTTATCGGAGTGGCAGGTTTCGGGTGGGGCCAGTTTGGCAAGAAAATATCTCTGTGGAGTCGGATGTGGCCTGGCCTGGTTAGCTGTCCGCTTTGAAAGGCTGGAGAGAATACCTCCCCCTTCTAAACATCGGCTGAGTTTTACCGTTTGGCGTAGTTTCCTGCCGGGGAGCGCTGATGGAGCAGTGGTCCACCGGAGCGTCGCCTGCACCTCCGCACTTCAGGGGGGGTCCCTGGAGCGTCACGTGACCGGCTCCCCGACTCATTCACCTCCACACGGCTCCGGCCTCCCGGGCTGCTGGCTGCATCTGTTAGCTCAGGATCTTTGCGCTCCTTCCCGGGAAGAGGGTTTTAGGGTCCATTTGGTCAGAGCTAAGATGAGAAATGTGCAGGCTTGTGCCCCCTTTAAGAAAAGGACAACTTTTATAATTCCAGCACTCAGGAGGCTGACGCAGGAGGATTGCAACCTGAAGCCCAGACTGGGCAACTCGTCGACTTATCACGACCCTGCTGCAAAATAAACAGGGGCTGGGAGATAGCTTAGCTGAAGGGCCCGGGTTGTGTTTAGTATCACAAAACAGCAAAGGGAGGGGAGTGCGGGGGAGGGCAGAGAATGGAGGGAAGGGAAGGGGGAGGGGAGGAAGCAGGGGTCCGAGTGCTGAGGGACGCCCGTCTGCTGGGTCTCCGTCCGCGCCCTTCAGCCTCCGTCCCGCAGACCCTTTCTGAGTCCCTGCCTGTGCCAGGCTCCCCATGACGACGGTGCGGTCGCAGGAAGAAAGAGATGACTTGCGGGGGCTTCTGGGAGCCTCTGGGAGGGCAGTGGGCTGGGTGGTCTGAAAGCTGCAAGGTGCCCGAGGGGGCAGGCAGAGAAGGGCTGGCGGGGAGGCAGCGCCCCTCCCCTGCCGGAACTGCGGAGCCCACAGGGGGCACACGGAGCCCGCAGGCCTCGTGGTGGCTGTCACCGACAGAGACACCCCAGCGCCAGGTGATCCTCCCGAAGGACCGGTGGTGGCCTAGTTGTGCTGCGAGGTTTTCCTGGGCATCGTTTACATTCACCAAGTGTCCCCATGGCCTGGGCACTGGCCTTGCTCGGCCCCTGCAGGAAAGATCTGGCTTCTCCTTTGCCCTGGAGGTAGGAAGGTCGGCTTTTTCTGCCGGTCCCACAAGGAGTCTCCAGGCAGCCGACAAGACGGGGTGAGTTCAGGGTGGGACGCAGCTGAGCTGGCCAGAGCACCCCGGCTCGCAGCTGCTTTGTGCCTGGGAGGACAGCGGGGCCGCTGTATGCACAAAGGCGTCTCAGGTCTGAGCTGATTTTCTCTGTTCTCCTTGTCTCTTTGCAGACCTCTCCGATGCAGCTGTGCATGCAAGATGCCCAGGGCCTGCGTGCAGCTGCCCCTTGAGAACTCAGCAGATGATGTTTTAGTGTGGAACTAGAGATTTTCTTAAGTGCACGTAAGAGGTCTTTGCTGCTGCTTTTTATTTCTTTCTTTCCTTTCTTCCTTTGACCCGGGCTTTGCCCGGCTCTTGCGGACATGATGGCCCAGTCCAAAGCCAGGAGCTCCCACCACGCGCTGACCGCCATCGGCCTGGGGATGCTGGTCCTCGGGATCATCATGGCCATGTGGAACCTGGTCCCTGGCTTCAGCGCTGCGGAAAAGCCGACAGCTCAGGGGAACAAGACTGAGATCAGCAGTGGCGGGGGCGTCCTCAAGAGCAAGACCTTCTCTGTGGCCTACGTGCTGATCGGCGCGGGGGTCATGCTGTTGCTGCTGTCCATCTGCCTGAGTGTCCGAGAGAAGAGGAAGCAGCGCCAGAGCGAGGACCTGGCCCGCATCCAGCAGCAGGCTGGGGCCGCGCCGCAAGCCCAGGAGGAAGACAGGTAGGGCACCCGGGACCGGGCTGCAGGAGGGGCCCGCTTTCCGGGCCGTCCACGTGGAAACGTAGAGGCATGGCCTTCTGCTCTCGCCCACGAAGGCTCTGTAAAATAGTTTTCCAAAGAACTTGATGCTTCTAGAGAGGAAGTCTCTGGTGAGGTCCTCTCGCATCTCCTGGGGTGGTGCGGGCTACAGAGAGCTGGAGAGGTGTTCGCCCCGATATTCACAGTGGGTGTCTCCAGTGGAAATTTGGGATGTCTCTCTTTTCCCTTTAGATTTTTCGGTGCTTACATTTTTCTACAATCATATCTGATCTTTAAAGCAGGAGGGAGTTGTTTTTAAAGGTGATCCACGCTGTGTTAGGGTTTTCCAGAAAATCAGCATCAGTGGAACTGATAGCCATGCACTGCTTAATGACCCGGAGACTCTGGGGCCATGACTGGTAGAATGGCCTATGGGACCATTGTCCTACGTGCTGTCTGTCACTGACCAAGATGCTCTGCGGTACCATCTGCAAACGGGGACCCCAGGAAGCCAGCAGTGAGACTCGGCCCATGTCTGAAGGCTGAGTACCCAAGAAGGAAACACTGTAAATCCCAGTCCAGGGGCAGGAGAGGCAAAAAGAGACCTGTCGCCTACCATGAGGCAGGAAAAGAGGATGAGTCCTCTTCCCTCCGTCCTTGGCTCCAGCAGCTTGCCCTGGGCCCATCTGCCCTGGGGGGGAAAACGGCTTTACTGAGGCCACCTGTTCAGTGCACATCTCCTGCAGAGAACGCTCTGACACACCCAGAAATGGACCCCTCGTGGCCAGGCACATAAAATCAGCCACCCCCAGGCTATTCTAGAAACCTTGGAAAATACAGAAAAGGACAAGCAAGGGAGGAGAGTCGGTCACCAGTAACTCCCTGCCCCAGCCACAAGCACATTCGGACTCCTTCCCCACGGAGGGGAAGAGGAGATCGAGGCCAGCAGGGGGCGGTCTGAGGTGGGTCATGATCTCCCCCAGGTCCCGGAGGCGGGCTTTGGCCACTTTGTGTGTAAAGACGGCCTGAGATTTTGGTTTTCCCTTTCAACAGTTCAGTGAGAGGAAGGCTAATGATCTGATCTCTTTGAGTCTCTCAAGTGAACGTGAAAGAAAAAATTACAGCATAAATCGAGGTATATGGAAATGTAATGGTTCCCATGTGTGGTGTGACAAAACTATGGAGTCGTTTAAATTTTTAACAAGTGTAAAAGGCACATTGCCACTAAGCCCCTCACTTCAAATACACTTATCCCATTGTTTCTGTCTCTTTCTGAATCAGTTCTGAGTTCCCCTCTTGCTAGTGTCTTTACTTGTGCTGTCCTGGCTGCCTCAGAGGCCTGAATCCATTCAAAATATTTCCCTGCCGTGGTCATTTTGGCTTTGGGAAAGAGCCAGAAGTCACACGGTGCCAGATCCAATAAATAAGGCGGATGAAGAGACATCCTGTGCTAGTTTTATTCAACAGAAATTGTAGTAAATGTTTCGGATCAATTCAGGACATTGAAACAACTACCAAAAGACACTCACAAAAGGAGACTTCCAAAACTTCTTAAGAAAGTGGCACGATTAAGGGGATAAAGTATGTTTGAAGTTAGGGGAGTGTTTTAAAGGAGGTTAATGGCACTGTATCTTCTATTGCAATACTTTTTTGGGGGGGTAGCAGGGATCAGACTCGGACCCTCTCACTTGCCAGGCAGGCAGTGGAACCACTGAGCCAAATCCCCGGCTCTAATATTTTTTTATTTTAATTTAAATGTGAGCCATAGTTTGTTTTGTTGTTGTTGTTGTTGTTGTTGTTTTACATCCCATACTCCTTCTATGTCTGGGGACAGCCTTTGGCTTGACACCGTAGCCATTCATAGGGTTGTGCCTTGCCCCTGGCCACAGGACCTGGCTGTGGAGGGGATAAATAGTCCACAGGACATGTTGTGACACACGAACGATTTAAGGCAAAGGAAGCTCAATACCCAGGTCATAGCATGGCATGGGTAGCAGGTAGCCTTCACCTTCTTTTCGCTTCCTAAAGGCATGTCCAAGTCGCTTAACCCTGATGTATAAAATAGGTGTGACCGTGGCATTTAGTCCTGGTGCCGAGACGATGAACCAGCCTATTCGTGTATTTCGAACAGTGCTGCCCTCGTCGTTATACACAGCTGGCTCACTAGCTCTTATTGTTTCAAGGACCCACTTGTGCTTTCCTGGGGAGTGTAGGCTCAGGGCCCAGGTGGGATCTGAAGTTATCTCTTTGGGACTTTTTTTTCAAAGCCCTGGGGATTGAACCCAGTGGCTTTGCACTGAGCCGCATCCCTAGCCTCCCCTCCCTTTCTCTTTAAATTTTGAGATAGGTTACTAGGCTGAGCTCAAGCCTGGGATTCTCCTGCCTCAGCCTCCCAGAGCGGTCTTCGGGGCCTTAAGTTGCTCAGGCGCGTGCTCTCACTGTGTCTAATTTGCTAACACTGAGTATATTTGTTGCTTCGCAGCCAAGAGGAGGAGGAAGAGGCCTCCTCGAGGTACTATGTCCCCAGCTACGAGGAGGTGGTAAACACGAACTACTCAGAAGGCAGGGAGTTGGAGCAGAACCCCAGGCTGAGCGTCTCTCTACCATCCTACGAGTCCTTGACGGGGCTCGACCAGACGACGAGCCCCGCCAGGGCCGAGGTAGAGCCGAGCCCCGGGAACCCCCCCAACAGACAGAACTCCAAGCTGGCCAAGCACCTGAAGCCTCTGAAGGTTCGAAGGATCAAATCTGAGAAGCTTCACCTCAAAGACTTTAGGATCAACG
>NW_022900935.1:992015-995554 GCF_012274545.1 Fukomys damarensis
GCCGCAGCTGCTCTCGCCGGCTGAGCAGCAGAGGGCCGACGTGCACCGGGCCGTTGGGATGGGGGTCCGTGCCAGAAGGGGCTGAGGGTGGTCCAGGAGCCCCACCGGGGTGCCGCGGAAGGGGCCGTCCGGATGCTGTCCAGGGGCAGCAGAGCCGTCTTCCCGTCTTCCTTCCTTGATGCTGAATCCATCGCTGGCGACATGTGCCTCCTGCGTCAAGCCGGGAGAGGATGCCTAGCGATTCACTTAGATCGTGGCTGTCGTATTTTGCTTCTACGGTGACTGTTTTGTTTCCAAGAGAAAACAAGTTTCTCATCGGCTGTCTTTCCTGCATCCTGAACAGAGGGTCCAGGAGAGAGCCCGGCTCAGCTTTGGCCCCAGGACCCAGGCCCCGCTGTGCACGAAGCAGTTGAGCAGGTGGGGTGGACCCACGTGGTTGCTCTCGGGGCCCCTGCTGCTGTCGGTTCCCTGAGGGCCTCGGGCCTGACGAACTTGGGCACATGAAGCACATGATGACAGTCTCACTGCTACCCTTTACTCGTAGCCCCTTCTGTGTGTCGGCAGAAGAGACATCCTCTTCCTTCTGAAACTCATGGGACCAAGCTTTTTATAATAAAATATTTTACGTGCAGCACACTAGATACCAGTCGTTTTATCAGCTCTTCCTGTACCATCTGCTTTGGGGAACAGCAGCAATATAATAGCTCATTGGTACCAACGGGTGCAGAAACTCGGTATCGCCAAGCATGGCACACATGCCACGTGTCCTCTGTGCCACTGCCGTTCTTAGGCTGGCTCCCCGAGGTTGGGGGCATTAACATGTCCCAAGTCACTCCTGGGAGCCCCAAGGCTGTTCTGGCTCCCCACTTTCTGTCTCACTTAGTTCTGTCTTCTAGTTTTTCTGCTCAGGCTTGTGCATCGTACACTGAGCAGGAGGCTGGAGCCTGCTGCAGGGTTTCCAGTAGCTTCTCAAGGCTTCCCAGTAACTGGCAGCCAACAATACTGTGGTCCCTGCAGGTGCTTCGCAGTGAGTGCACTTGAGGTCACAGACCTGGCCCTAGGGCCTGAAATCTCACCCCTCTGTGCAGCTTCAGGTAAAGAACAGGTCTGCGCAGACTTTGGCCCGCATGTCCCAAGAGCCCATGTGTAGCTAGAAAGTTCTGCTGGTTTCAGCCGCAGCTCCCCACCTGTCCACAAATCCTCCCCACACCCTTCCTGGGAAATGGTCAGGGACGGAGACAACAGGCTGTCATCTGCCTTCAGCTCTGACAGTGGCTAAGCACGTCCTCCAGAGGGGACAGCCATCGCCGAGCAGAGCAGGGAAGGTACTCAGTGAGGAGAGACACCCAGGGGCCACAGACCGTGGAGGGTGGGTCAGAGGAGGGGCGTGGGACCTCGGGGTCAGGCCTTGGCCTTGGGGGAGCCTGGGGTTCAAAGGACGCCTTCCTGGAGTGAACTGCGGGGCAGACCCTGCCTGGGCGCCTGGTTGGAAGAGAAGATGCTTAGGCTCTGGAGGTTTCCCAACAAGCTCCCGCAGTCAGGAGACGAATCCCCTTCTTCCCTGGAATCAGCGGTGGCGCCCTGTGTCCGACTTTCACTTTCCGTATGCAAATGCAGCATAACAGGGTCAGGCCCTCTGTGGCATGGGACGCCACCCTGTGGCCGTCCGAGTCTCCTGTCGCTGGCTGGGTGTGCTCTCCACTACTCCTGCTTCTTCCTGACAGTTGGACAAATGGGAAGCAAAAAAGAGCTGAACAGAAGTGTCCCGGGAGAGCTGAGAGGCGGTGTTCCACAGGCGCTGTCCACCTGGCTTCTGGGAGACACCTTCTGGGGTGTCTCCCAGCCCAGGCCCTCGCTGGGGAAGGAAGGGATTGGGGCTTGTGGGCTGAATGATGGCTCCAAAGGTAGGAGACCCTGATCTCTGGAACACGAGGCTCTTGCCCGCATGGTAAGGTTTCTGCAGATGTGACGAAACTCAGGATTTGAGACGAGGCTATCCTGGGCTTTCTGAATGGCTTCTAACCGTCAACCACTAGTGTCCTGGTGACTGAGAGACGAGAAGATGATTCACACAGAAGAGAAGGGCACCTCGACCACAGGGAGGAGAGAGGAGGCTGGAGCCCCAGAAGCCAGAGGAGGGAAGGGAAAAATTCAACCCTAGAGCCCCCACGGGATGTGTGGCCTGTGGACATCCGATTTCAGCCCAGGTGATGCTGATTTGGACATCCTGCCCCGCAGCGGTGAAAGAACAAGGGTCAGTGATTGTCCGGAGCCACATTTGTGATGACTGTGGGCAGCATCGCAGTTTAGTAAGATCAATAACAGCACTTAGCAAGCGCCCATCATTTCAAGCATTAGTGCAAAGTGCTTAGATGATAACTGATTTAAAGCCACAATCGTCTGACACACCAGATATACAGATGAAGAGACTGAGCCAGGCCCAGAGATGCCCAGTCCCCACAACGAAGAATTATCCTGTCCCAAAGCTGATAACGCCAAGATGAGGAACTCTGCTCTGGGTGAGGGGAACCCGTTCTCTTGCGCAGTGGGACCTCAGTCCTAGACTCGGGCAGCCCAGCGTCATCTCTATCCAAAGTGGGAGCTGTCCTCCTCAGAGACCAGACTGAGCATGCTACTTAACATTTTCACACATGTCATTCTTACAAAGATTGTTTTCCCATCCCTTTCCCTATGCCAGAGTTAAAAACCTTATTCCCCATGGCACCACATAAACTGATTTTCCTTTTTCCCTTTCTCCTTTTTCTCCAACTACTCTCAACCTACCTTTAATGGAATTTTAATAAACTGTAATAACCTGGAATTTATTAATGGTACTATTGGGGTGTGGGCAAGATAATGGTTGATGCTTCTTAAAACTCAGATTCTGAGACATTTTAGATTATTTCAAAGCATACTTGGAACCAATGTCAGGTAATTTTGGAAGCAAAAGTTACAGCATGTTTTCCCCCGGGTTATAAATCTCCAAAACGTCAGTGTCAAGTAATACAGCGTGCTCCTCCAAGATACGCTGGGCTCAGCACTACGGGAAATTTAAAAATTATGCTGGAATTTTTAAAGACCAAGTGATGTTCTTTGCATTTTCCCTTGAAGCGTCACATTTCTGAATTTATCCTTGATGGTCATGCCTAGTCAAGGAAGATCATTAGCATCTACTTTAAGAAAATACAGAGATGCGAAAAACAAGATAATAATGTGCTATAGAACTTTACTCTTTAGAGAAAATCTGACAGGCCATATGTGCACATAAGAGAAATCGAGTGAACCCTTGGCAGGAGCTAGTGAATAAAGGCACCCGCTTCACCTAATTTGCTGCCTCTTTCAAAGTTAAAGAAGTGAGAGCAAAAAAATGCGCGGAGGGAATGCATTTTTCTTTTTATTTTTGACAAATTTATTGTCTGTTTTAAAATTGGTTTCAGGCCCAAGGGTGTAACTCAGTGCTAAAGCATTTGCCTAGCAAGGATGAAGGTACTGAGTTCATCCCCCAGCACTGAAAAAAAAAAAAAAAAAAAAAAAAAAAA
>NW_022900935.1:996011-1008066 GCF_012274545.1 Fukomys damarensis
CCCCCAAACAAAAAAAAAAAAAAAAAAAAAAAAAAAAAAAAAAAGAAATCATTTAAAATCAAATTCAAAATACTAATTCAGGCTGACTTTTTAAATAGGAAAGGACAGGTCATGCTAGCTTTTGCCAGTAGCAGATTCATTTTCACACCAAATGGATTCTTTTAAATCAGTGCAAAGGCAACAGAGAGAAGGACCCAGAAAGGTACATCTTACAGGAGCAAGTGGAGGTGGAGAAGACAATGACAGTAATGACTAAAAGGTAACACAAAGTTTATTAAAACACTGATTTAAAAATTAATCAAAATGGCAAAAAAAATTAGGTTAAACAACTTAAGACTTGATCTTACTGTTTATTTTCTGGGGTTAAAAGACCAGAAAGTATTTTGTGGGTTAAAATAAACCAGGGTTTTAGTTAACATTTTTTTCCCCATTGGTGAGAAGTGGTAAAAAAATGCCCATTAGTCTTCCCTTAGGCCAATAATAGAAAGGTCTCAGGAGGCAAAATAAGAGCCAGGAATAAGACCAAAAGGGAAACAAAGAAGAACATCCAACACTTTATGTCTCCAAAAGCCCTGTGTTGAAGGCATCATTATGAAGCCGTGAAAATACTGGGAGGAAGCAGAGCCTTCAGGAGCTGGACCTAGTGGGAGGACGTGAGACGGTCATGGGCAAACCCTTGGTGGGGATGCTTGATCCAGCCCCTCGCCCCTCTCCCTTCCCTCCCCTGGCCACTGTGGAGCGAGCATCTTCCTCCACCACTCACTTCCCACCGTCCTGTCCTGCCTCACAGACCCCAAAACAAGTCAACTCACCATGGACTGGAACCTCTACCACCACGAGCCAGAACAAATTTCCTTCTATATAAGCTGATTATCTCAGGTATTTTGCCGTAGCGACCAAAAGTGATGAATACATGTGACGATCAAGACCGTCTCCAGACATTGTCAGAAGTCACTGGGGAACAAAATTCTCCCGGTCGAAAGCCATGGCTTCCAGTCTACTTTGAAAATTTTTCAGTATAGAGAAATAGAAAGTATACCGTCACCTGAGTGGTAGTCACAAGACAAGACTGGGAGAACCAAATGAGTAGACCCATATGTGAAAATGCTACAGAAAGTAGGGTTTTGAGCAGGAATGTTTTTATAGTTCATCCTGTCCCACTTCCTTGTATGAGGAAGGAAAATCAAGATAGAATGTTTATGTAAGGACCACACCAGTGCTGTACAAACATCAAAGGTTATAGCTAAATACCGAATGGTTCACACCTGGAAAAACAAAGACCGGGGAGCCACCCTGAGTGGACCCCTGAGATGGGACCTCGTGACCATCGAACCTAACAGTGGCTTCAGTGGATTGAAACACATCTACATATTTAACCAATATTTCCAGTGACATTTTAAAATGCATTAGCCATTTTTATGTTTGACTTTTACTCTGAATATTAACACCTAAAGGGAAAGAATCAATCACTGATTCTGCCTTACGCTAAACAAATTGTATTTTGTGATTCCACTTATACAAGGTACCAACAATAGTCAAATTCGTAGAAACAGAAAATTGATAATTGCCAGTGACTGGAAGATAGGAGAAATGGCAAGTTTATGTTTGATGGATGCAGAGTGAGTTTGAAATATTTCTGAAGATTAGCTGCCCAGACATGAATATAATTAACACTACTGAACCATACACTTAAAATGGTGAAAGGTGGTTAAATGATTAAAGTGTATTTTATCATAACTTAAAATAAAACCAAAATATTGTTGGAGGAAAAAAAGATTTGAGTAGGATTTTATGATAGATGGATCAGTCTGTTTACACTGATCCTACCGACCAATCTTGGCATCATTAAAAATGTGCCAACTGTTATACAATACAAAATCAACATGCAAAAATTAACACACTAACCAGAAAATTGATAAGAAAGCAATCTTATTCACAATAGCTATGAAAAATGAATAAATACTGAGGAATAAATCTAACTGAGGAAGTGGAGGATCTCTACAATAAAAATTGTAGAATATTGATGAATAAATAGTACATGACACCCAAAAAATAGAAAGGCATCCCATGTTCATGGATGGAAAGAATTAATTTTGTTAACATGTCATAGTACCCAAAGCTGTCTATGGACTCAATTTAATTCCTACCAAAGTGGAAATGGTGTCACAAAAATAGAAAAAGTATTCCTAAAATGTATGTGGACTCTCAAAAGATCACAAATGACCCAAGAAATTCTCAGCAAAGGGAACAAAGCTGGAGGCATTGCAACACCTGATTTCACAACATACTTAAAAGCTATTTGACTGGCATAAAAACAGACATACAGGCCGATGGAACAGATTAGAGAACCCAGAAATAAAGCTGTGTGTTGTGGTCAGCTGATTTTCAACAAAGGCAATGGGGACATATATTGGAGAAAGGAAAGGCTCTTCAATAAGTGGTACTAGAAAAAGAATATGTAGAAGACAGACCCCAATCTCTCACTGTATATTAAAATGGGCTGACCAGAATTACACACGTATGACAGGATGCTGGAGGAAGAACACAGCTGAAATAACCAAAAATTTCTCCCAGAGGAAAGCAGCAGGCACTAGATCTCTCAGAATTCCCACAAGTTAATTTCAGTCAAATATGAGTTCACAATGCTGGGCGTGTAATCCCAGCACTCGGGAGGCTGAGGAAGGAGGATCGCTGTGAGTTCGAGACCAGCGTGGGCTACATAGTGAGTTCTAGGTCAGTCTCAACTACATAGTAAGACCCTGTCTCAAAAAACAAAAAAACAAACAAAAAAAGAAATAAGTTCACAGTTTGCTGGACCATGCCGGGTGGGCTGCACAGTATCTGAATCTGCACTGCAGCGGCACCAGGGAGGCCACAAAAGCAGTGGTTATGAGCCCCAGAAGGTACAGCAGAAGTGAACAACAGAGAGGTCCCCTCTGAGGCTCCTCCACGAAAACTGAAGCTCACTGGGAAAGTGAAGGCAATGCTATCCTCCACATGGAAGACCCAAAACACACCACCAAAAGACTTCTAGATTTAATTGGCAGATTCAGTAGAGCAGCTGGATACAAGGTCAACACTCAAAAATAAATAGATTTCTTGTACTCAACAGACTCACTGAGAGAGAAATTAGGGAGACAATTCCTTTTACAATAGCACCCCCAAAAATGAAATATCTAGGACTCAATCTAATGAAGAAAGCAAAAGACCTCACATTGGAAACTACAGCACTCTGAAAAAAGAGACTGAAGAGGATATAAGAAAATGGAAAGATGTCCCCTGCTCCTGGGTAGGAAGAATTAACATAGTGAAAATGGCCCTACTTCCAAGATTGTTTTATAGATTCAACACAATCCCAATTGAAATCCCAACAGTATATTTCACAGAACTCAAGAATACAATCCAAAAATTCATTTGAAACCAGAAGAGACCTAGAAGAGCAAAAGCAAGTTTAGGCAACAGAGACAGTACAGTGGGTAGCACAATCCCCAACTTGAAACTATACTACAAAGCCACTGTGATAAAAACAGCATGGTGCTGTCAAAGAAACAGGCCCGAGGATCAGTGGAATAGGTTAGAAGATGCAGAAACAACTGCAGAGATACTAAGCCACCTCATCAAAGGAGCCAACCATCCTCACTGAAGGAAAGATAGCCTGTTTAACAAATGGTATTGCAAAAACTGGATTTCAACCTGCCAAAGATTAAAACTAGACCCAAATCTACCACCATGCACTAAACTAAAATTGAAGTGGATTAAAGACCTAAATATTAAAATAGAAACACTAAACTTGCTGGAAGATAAGTTAGGCAGAACTCTGGAAGACACTGGCATGGGAAAAGACTTTATGAACCAACCCTCAGTAGCATGGGAACTAGCACAAAGAATCAACAACCCGGATCTGATCTTATTAAAAAGCTTCTGCACCGCAAGAGAAATCACCAATAGAGCTAAGAGACAACCTACAATGTGGGAAAAATTTTAGCAGCTGTACCTCAGACAAAGAACTACTATTAGAATATATAAAGAACTTTTAAAAAATCAGACCTCCCAAATTTAAAGACCCAATTCAAAAATGGGCATCTGAAGTGAACAGACATTTCTCAGATAAAGAAGTGAAAGCAGCAAATAAACGTGTAAAAAAATGCTCCACATCACTGGTCATTCGGGAGACGCAGATGAGAACAACACTGAGAGTCCACCTCACCCCAGAAAGAATGGCTGCTATCAAGAAATCACACAATCACAAATGCTGGCGGGGCTATGGGGAGAAAGGAACCCTTCTCCATTGTTGGTGGGAGTGCAGACTGGTGCAACCACTGTGGAAATCAATATGGAGACACCTCAAGAACTAGGATTAGAGGTCCCACTTGACCCAGCTATTCCTCTGCTGGGTGTCTTCCCAAAAGAATTAAAAGAATCCTACCACAGCGATATATGCTCACCCACGTTTATAGCAGCACAGTTTGTAATAGCTAAAGCTTGGAAACAGCCCAAGTGCCCATCAGCTGGAGACTGGATAAAGATGTGGTTTTTTTGTTTATAAAGTAGAGTATTACTCAACCATAACAAATGAGAAACTAGAGACATTTATAGCTAAATGGCTGCACATTGAGGCCATACTCTTTAGCGAAATAAATAGGACACACGTGTACTCAATAGTTTCTCTGGTGTGAGAAGCTGAAAGTGTAAATAAGGATTAAACTGAATAATTGATAATGTGAATATGGAGAAAAGGTTCAAAGGGGTCAGGGGAGGAGGGGAGGAAAAAATATGAGGAAAGGGGCCGGGGATTTAGCTCAGTGGTTCTGGTGCCTGCCTCGCAAGCATAAGGACCGGAGCTCAATCCCCAGTACCAAAAAACAAACAAACTATTGATAATGTGAATATGGAGAAAAGGTTCAAAGGGGTCAGGGGAGGGGGGGGGAGGAAAAAATATGAGGAAAGGGGCCGGGGATTTAGCTCAGTGGTTCCGGTGCCTGCCTCGCAAGCATAAGGACCGGAGCTCAATCCCCAGTACCAAAAAACAAACAAAAAAAAAAAATGAGGAAAGGAAAACATGGAAATAAAGTCTTTGTAAAGAGGGAGGGGGGAGGCTTTGAAGAGAGGGCAGGGAAATGGGGAAAAAATAAGAACCGAGATCTGTCATGTGAGGTACAAGATCCCAATGATGAATGGAACTGTGCTGTGTACCTAAAATGGACCAATAAGAGAATGTAAGGGGAAAATGAGTTCACAATCAAATTACTGAACATCCAAGAAAGGGCAAGGGTGAGCAGAAAGGACAAACGGACTGAGATCCCCTCTCCCAAAGGACTTATGATGCTAGAATGATCAGACTCAGATCCTCACACAACCACGTGTAAAAGATGAGCAAAATATGAGACCAGGTGTTTGACCCCAGGAGCAAGTGCGGGCACAGAAAGACCTGTTTCACACTCGCACTCTGGGGCTTCCGTTCCATGGAAAAGCACACTGGTCTCATGAGCAGTCACGCCAGGGTAAAATCTCAAGTGCCGACAGAGCCCAGAGAAGAAATGCGCGAGCCTGCAGCTGGCAGGAGAACTCAGGCTCCGCGAGGAAGGCAGCCTCCCCAACGGCCCCCTCAGACCCTTGCTCTAGGGGCAGAAAAGCCTGAATACTGCGGATGTTTCCGTTTTCCGAGAAAAAGGACATAATTCCAGATTGGAAGGTAAATGAACATGATTTGTACAAATGAGCCATTTGGTAGACATCTGAAGGTTCTGCCACCTAACATGGAGTCTCCTCTCTTCAAAACGGCGGCAGTGTTTCCGTTCTCTTTTGAGGACCATCCCTCCTTCCGGTCTCAGCCCACTCTCCCGATGTCTTCCTGGTAGAGGTGACCCCATCGCTGACCTCTGGGATGGACACAGGACTGAAGCCTGGCCAACCAGAGCAGAGCAGTCTCCCCCGACCCCAGGACCCAATCAGAGAAAATGGGGTCAGGTGTGGTGCACACGTCTCTAGTCCCAGCACTTGGGAGGCTGAGGAAGGAGGATTGCCATAAATTAAAGGCCAGCCTAGGCTACTTAGTGACTTCAAGGCCAGGCTGAACTATATAGTGAGATCCTGTCTCAAAAATAAAGAAAGAAAGAGACAGAAAATGAGAAGCAGCAAGGCCTTTTGATGAGCCTAGGAAAAAGACCATTCTCCTGGGGATTCAAAGCTGAGAGGTTGTGACAGGTTTGGGGGGAACCGCTCTGCAGAGATTTGTTTGTGGTTGGATCTATGTAGTCAAAACTGTTGCTAAGCTCAGAGAGAGGCCAAGGCCTTATGACCTCACGTGGACCCTTTTTATTTGTAGTGACCCGTGAATTTGCTTTGATGCCGAAGCCAGCTTATGATCTGTCACTCCGCAGAAAGAGGCCTTGTGCATTGTCTTTGACACATTATGCAAAGCAAACAAACACGAGGGCCTAGCACACTTGTCTCCCACACTACCCTGCCACACTTAGGCCCCTTTCCAGCCTCCATTCCCTGGCCTCCCCCTTCCCCCGTGCTCTTCTCCCCTTTTCTACCTCCTTCAAGACTCAATTCAAACTCTTCTTTTTCCTGAGAGGCTTTTCTGGCTCCTCCAATCCCACCCAGGAAGAATGTCTCCCATAACCAGCCCAAGCCCCGCCGAGCCCCGGAGGAGGGCTCAGGCCCGCTGCCCAGGACCCTAATTACCCAGAAACATTTCAGCCGCCTTGCTTCGTGAGGACAATCCGAAGTCAGACCCTGATTAGGAGTGATGATCTTGGAGATCAAGTTTCGAAAAGCAATCCGTTCTTAGAAGAAAACACGGTGAAAGATGAGGACTTGGCCGCTTGAGGGTGATGGGCCAGAAAGAAAGGGCAGTTGTTCTTGGGAAAATAGAGAGCCTAGGTTGAACACAGTGAGTAAAGAGGGAAAACAACATATTTTGACCCAATGGAAGGCTTCAGAGGAGACCTGAGCAGAAATGTCTCTGAGCAGACCTGGTCACGTGCCAGGAAGGGAAGATAAAAAGTCCACGAGCCCAGGAAAGGCCTGAAACAGTAAGAAAACTCTCAGCACCAGAGCTGTGGAAATAAGAAAGACATGCAGATAGCCTCAAAAAGTGCCAGAACCTCCAGAGGGTAAAGGAGGACACAGGACGAGGTCACCCTAACCTGGGCCACTGGGAGGTGAGCGGCTGACAGAGAGGCAGGCGCCCCCAGTGGCAGGTGCCTGTCTGCTTGCTCTTGGCAACCTAAAATGTACCGATAAACTTAATAAAGATAATCATTAAAAAAAAAAGAAGAAGGAAACTCAGGGCCACTGTCTCCTTCTGGATTTGCTGTTCAGCAGACACGGAGGGTCCCAAAACAGGCAGCAGCTAGAAGAGCTCACAGAGCCACTGTGGGTCTAAGGCCCAAGGGAGCCAAGATGTCATCTCGGCAGCCACCAGGGGAGCAGTCCTTCTGCTTACTTCTTATACTCAGTCAAGCACCACAAGGTGGCACACCGTTCACGGGCCTCCCTCCCTGGGGCTGATGGTTTCGGCAGGTGACCAAACGAAGAAACCAGATGAGCTCCAGCCACCGAGATGGATGGGAAATTTGGTCAGCATCGACTCTTCCTAGAAACACAGTCTCAGATGAATCAAAAATCCCTTCACCCCCTTCAGGGGCTCGCACCCTCTCTCAAGCCCCCTTCTGGGTCTCCTTGCTCCTAAATGCATTTGTTTAACTTTTTAAACTTTCATCAAGTGCCAGCTATGTGTCAGGTACTGCTCCAGGCACCTGAGATGTCTGAACATCTGAGCGTGTAGTAGCTTCTGGTTTATGTTCTGGCTCCCTGGCCACCCAGGAGTCTGCAGGGGCGGTCCAGACACTTGGCCTTCTAAGACGCTTGAACCTTGGGACCTGGTTCAAGACCTACTGTCCCAAGAACGCCCTCTGTAAGGACAGGAAGGAGGATAACACTTAAAAGCTTGGACTGGAATTGTTCATACCCTGCTGAGGGAAGGGGAGTTGGTACCAAGTGCCCAGGAAAAATCCTCAGCAGAAGGTCCTAAAGCTGCACGTGTGCATTCTCTAGGTCCCGGGGACTCCTGAGTGGGTGGTGTCACGCTTCGTAAACATCCATCAGGTGCACTTTCAGGGTACTGTTCAGCGCATATGTTACCTTCAGTGAAAGGTGAGCACAATCCAGCACTTTGGAGTCACTCAGGGGTGGAATCCTAGAAGCACCACTTGAACAGATGCTCACTGGGTAAGTTACTTGACTTCTCTGTGCCTCGGTTTCCCCTTCCGTAAGGGTTGGGCTAAGGATTACATAAAACCACCTGTGACCCGGTGTCTGGTACCTGGTGAGCTTCACAAATATTTCCTGGTTTTGTTACCGCATTGCTAAAGGTTATGTGTGACTCACAGAAACTGCGGGAGGTTTATCCAGATGCCTACAAGCAGAACTGAAGAAACTGTCCAGCAGGGAATTCCGGGCTCCCAGGAGCGCCCTGAAGGAGTCGCCTGGGAAGCGCCTCAGCCTGCCCCTGATGTTCACCTCCGGAAAGGCCTCAGGGCACCCAGCCAGGATGCCAGGCACATCAGGTTTGTTCAGGGTGGGCCCGGAGACGTGATGAAAATCGAAGCCCTTCCCGGGTGTCTGTGCCCTGGGAGGAGACTGGGCCGTCCTCCCAGCTCAGCAGGGAGAGAAGCAATAGATGGGTCGGGACTGTTCTGGAACGGAGCACACAGGCAGAACAGGAGGAAGCAAGGGGGCTGGCTTTGAAGACTGACTCACAAGAGAAGGTTCTACCGTGGCAGAGAGGAGCCCTGTAAAAACCAAGCTCCACACTGCTCCGTCTCCTCCTGGGGAAGGGGCCAGGGCAGCCGCAGAAGGCCTCGGGTACCAGCTACTCTCTCCATGATTTGAAGTGATTCTGTGGGTCTCTGTGTATCTGTATATAAAAATCAGGGCTTGCTAAGCTCACGTGGCCGGGTGAACAGGCTAGAGAATCTCCACTGCGCCTCTGCTCTGTCCTCTGTCCTCCTGCACAACTGCCTGGCTGTTTCCTGCTCTTCTGCTCTCTCTTTCTGGCTCCCTCTCCCCAGTAGAGGCCGATGGAGCCTCCCCGCCTGTCCTAGGTGGGGCTGGGCTGACATGTAAGGGCCATGGAAGAACACCAGGAGGCCTCAGGGAGCACGGACAGTCCGGGCAGGTGGCTGGGAGGGAATGAGCTTTTATGTGGCCGGAAGGAAGCCCAGTGACACAGGTATCAGGCAGGTGGGGCGGGTGGCAGGCCTGAGCTCTCCCCTCTTAGCTTGTGAGCACTCTTCCGCATGCCTGGGCCCTACCTGGGCCTGTGGGACCAGCCAGAAGTGAGGGGAAACAGGTGTCTTCCTGTGGCTGTGACAACTGTCACCCATGGTCCCCAGGGGAAATATCTTCCCTGCGCAGCAGCTAAAGACCCCGCTTGACTAACAATGGGGTTAGGTCCTGATAATCAAAATATTGTAAGGAAAATCGCAAGTAATCAAAAATATTTAAGTAAAAAAAAAATGCATTGAAGGGAGCCAGGATGCAGCTCAGCATCACCGTGCCTTTCTCACAAACACAAGGTCCTGAGTTCAATCCCCAGTACTGCAAAGGAAAAAAAAAGAATTCACAAAAATATGCACGGAAATGCACCCAACCTCACAGGTTAGCAACACCTTGCAGCAGCAGTGGTGATGTTTGGCGCGTTATCCCAGCCCTTTTTAATGGAAGACACTTTTTCCACTGACTGGTATGTAGAGTCAGTGGTTTGGGACGATGTCACAATAGGCGTACTATACTTACTGTGCACTGTAGTTCTATCATTGTGCTTTAGATTCTTACAGGAGAGCGCAGCCTAGGCCCCTCACACGCACAGTTCCCAGAGGCCTTCAGGCTCCTGCGAGGATCTAATTTGGCTTCTGATCTGACGGGAGTGGAGCTCAGACAGTCACGCGAGCACCTGGAGGGGCTGTAAACACAGCTGCAGCTCAGCTTCCTCCACACCGCTCACCTTCCATGCAGCCTGGCTCCTCCGCCACCACACAGAACCGGCTGGCTCTCCCTGCGATCACGTGGCGTTGGGAGCTGTGGCCCACTGTCAGTGCCTGGAGCACTCGCCTAGCACACGCGAGGCCCTGGGTTTGATCCCCAGTACTGCAGGGAAGCAAAGACAGAGACACGGACAGAGTACCACGCTGCATCACCCGATCTATCGCCAGCTGGGGAAAGGCCAGAACTCAAAACTTGAGGTATGGCTGCTAAGGAATGCGTCATCACTTTCACACCAACATAAAGTTAAAAAACCATCATTCCAATGGAGACCAATCTGCAGATTCAAATCCAGCCAGACTTTCTAGCAGCTGTGACTTCAGGTACCTTCTGTCTTTCTAAGCCTTGCTTTCCTTGTGAAGAGGGGTCACTTCATAGAGGTAATGACCAGTGCTGACCTTTTTGGCAGTCCCATGCATGGTCACCATTCTGGGTGCTTCTCCCCCTTGCAGTTACAGCAAGGTTTAAATGAGAGAGCCCTTGTGGAGGGCAGGGCCAGGTGGGTAGAAAGCCCAGCTGACGTTACTCACTCTGGTAATGTGGAGACAGCAGGAACAACGGGGTCAGGGTGGGAAGCCAGACTCATCAGAGGCCAACATTCCTGACTGTACCCATCCTTCAGCACGGCTTTGGTGACCACCCAGAGCGCAAAAAAGCAGATCACTTACAAGCACCCCAGGAGGCCCCAATAAACTGTTTTTTCTTTCTTCTGAGCAGTATTTTTAATGCACCATCATTACTGAGAGCAAGGTAGAACTCTCTCAGCCCAGAAAACAATATCATAAAACTTGTTATTGGGCGTTTTATTTTGTTTCTGAAACAAACACAGATGTCAGGGACTTGGGTGTGGAGAGTTTGATGGCCCTCGGGGGAGGGCACACCCAGTCAGACTTGGGCAGTCTCTGCTCCCCTGGCTCTGAAGGTCAGCTGGCATTTCTCCCTTGAGAGATCAGCTAAAGACAGGTCTCTTGTGGTTGTAAAGCCTGTCAGGGGCGGAGGCCTGTTCTAGCTCATGGTGGCTGGGTTTCATTGGGACCTGGTAGTGAGCAAGATTGAGTCCTGGGCGCATGCTGCTGACAAGAATTTTCTACAAATGAGTATGGGGTGGGACTAGGGGAGAGAGCTGGGGCAGCAGCTGGCTGGAAACGTCTGTGAGTAACCCAAATCCGTGTCCATGAGGTCTCTCTTATATGGCCTTCTAGTTGCCATAGGTCAAGTACAAGATAGTTCATTTTTCTAACAAAAACCTACTAGTGAAGCCAGCCATGGTGGCGCACACCTGTGATCGCAGAATTCAGGAGGCTGAGGCAGGAGGATCACTGTGAGTTCGAGACCAGCCTGGGCTACATAATGAATTCCAGGTCAGTCTCAACTACATAGTGAGACCCTGTCTCAAAATAATAACAACAACGACGAAAACCTACTGAGTTTTTCTCAGGACCCCTCCTCAGTCCCTACCTGGCTCTGAAATGTTACCTCTAGTTTTTAGGGCTTGTTTGTTTTCTTTTGGTACCAGGGAAAGCGGAGGCACCACTGAGCTAAATCCCCAGCCCTGGTCCCTAACTGACTTAGACATGAGGCTTACAGGAGCAATCTTAGGGCTGTCGGCCTCCAGGCAGAAAAGCCAGGTGTGCAAGGGTGGGACAGGTGGGAGACAGTGGGAGGCAGGCGGGGATGGAGGAGATTTTCCATATCTTCCTGGCAACCCTCCCCCATCCAAGTGCACCAGGCAGGCAGGGGTTTCTTGAGGACAGCGACTGATCCAGTCAATTCTGGGACCACAGTCTGCACTTACAGGTACCCAGGGGACGTTCGCAGAGACAAAGATCACAGGAATGAATAAATGTCCGTTTTAACTGGGTGGATGGGGCAGTAGGGCTGTGGGTTTGGAAACAGCCTTTGCCCAGCACAGAGCAGAAGTCCTGTTCCTTTCAAAAAGGTTCCTGCAGCCCTCTCCAATGCCCTCTCCTCCTTTCTCGCGCTAAAAGCTCCTGCGAGGTGC
>NW_022900935.1:1008586-1016576 GCF_012274545.1 Fukomys damarensis
GCTGCTGGGCCGTGTTCGTGCGGTCCTGACTCGTCCTGGCCCCGGGCAGAGGATCCGAGCGCTTTCCTCTCTACTCGCCGGCCGTGGCATCAAGTAAAGAACTGCCCCGGTTTACGCGGTCGGGTTGCTTTCTGCTGCGTCCCGGTGGGAGCGCGGCTTCAGAGGCCGGGATTAGGGCGGGAACATCGCCTGACCCGACAGCTGAGGAAGTGGGCTTGGAGTTGCCCTGCCTGTCTCGTGGGACAGGCACGGCAGGGAAGGCGGCAGGGAGTCGTGAGGGAGGCTCGGAGGCTGCACTGATTCCTGCTGGAGCTGGATAAGGAGCAGACTCAGGAATTGCGCCGGCTCCGAGAGTTTACCGCTTGCAGCTTCACAGAGACGACACAGCAGGCGGCACCAGATCCATGTGTTGTGGGCTCCCCTTGTCCCAGTCCCTGGGGGGCAGAGGGGCAGAACAGCCCAAATAGATGCCGCACGGAGGCTGCTGAGGGGTCCCAAGCTCAAGGAAGCCCAACCTTTTAAAGGGGCTGCTAGCGGCTGGCCTTTGCCCGCCTTTGCCCGGAAAGAGACCTTATCTTTATAAGCAAATGTGCCCTGCACCTGGTGGCTCTGCGCGGAGGCCCAGCTTTCTCTCCCTGCCCTTAGCGCCGGGGACCTCACCTCGCTGTCTGCGAAGCACCGATGGCGACCAGGGTAGTTGGGACACAGTGGCTGGCACCTGTGAGAGGTGTCGATGAAAAGCAGAACATAATGAAAAGATGGAAATAAAGTGGTTGTAGACGGGGAGGGGAGGAGGGGGTGAAGGGAGGGCAGGGACAAGGGGAAAAAGTGAGAACCAAGGCCTGTCATGTACAGGGACAAGATCCCAACGATGAATGTAACTGTACTGTGTCCCTAAAATGTACCAATAAACTCAATTAAAGCTGAAAAAAAAAAAAGAAGAAAAGAAAAACAGAACCCGCCGGAATCGCTCTCACCACTAGAGGACTTTTGTTTTCACCCGGGCTCCAACAGCTTTGCATTTTAGTGACTTTTCGGTTAAAAAGAAAAAAAGGACTACTTCTCTTTGATGTGACATTAAGGAAGAGGATGTCACACGTGTATGGTGTTGAGACAGATGTCACGCGTGTACTCAGAACTCAGTATGAGGAGTTACTGTTAATGTTTTAGGACTTTTGAAGTCACTAAAGTTGGTCTTTATGTATTTATTTGGTACCGGCGATCGAACTCGGGTCCTTGCGCTTGCAAGTCAGACTCCGGAACCACTGAGCTAAATCCCCGGCCCTAAAGTTGGCCTTTAAAAGCATGTACAGAACTTATTTTGAATTGCACCGAGATGTAAAAAGATGTATAGATAGATACGTGGTAAGGAAAATATAGCACAGTGCTGACTGCAAAATCTAGGTTGAGAGTGCATAGTTTACTGTCGACTCCTTTAAGTCTGTCCACATCTTTGACATTTTCACAATAAAGCGTTAGGGGGAATATGTGCCGGATCCTGATCACACAGCCAAGCTGCAATCTTGATACTCTACCTTTAGAAATCTTCCCTTATATTCTAACTAAATATATGGGAAAAAATGCCATCACTGAAAAAGAAAGTATTTAGTAATGCTTGCTTTCTCAGTGACAGGCTCTTGGCACTTTAAACTGTGTAGAAGGATTCCTTGGATAGAAGTTCTAGAAGCCCAAATGAAGAACAGCAGTTATAAAGCCAGGCATGGTGGCGCACGCCTGTAATCCCAGCACTCGGGCGGCTGAGGCAGGAGGATCACTGTGAGTTCAAGCCCAGCCTGGGCTACATAGTGAATTCCAGGTGAGTCTCAACTACATAGTGAGACCCTGTCTCAAACAAACAAAAAACCAGCAATTAAAGAAGTACAAAGGTGCCAGGCCCCATTAAGGCATTGAATCGTCACACCCATTTTATAGATGAGAAAACTGAGGCACCCAGAGAGACTAAGTAGCACACCAAGGTCACAGAGCTAGTACGAGTTAGGAATGTTGGATGTGAACACGGGGTGTACCTGACAGCTCCGTCCAACGGGAGGGGGACAGCGGGCGCTAGGCGGGATTCACTTTGTTGTCGGCATGTGCTAGTTTTGTTTGTTCCCTGAGTCATTGAAGAAGTTTGGTGATCAGATCCAAGCTCTTTATGCGACAGACCACCGGTAGAAAAAACAGTCTTAAAGGATGCGACTTGTCATTCTGATGCTGTCAGGCTCGCCGCCGGACCTCTCCCTGTGGACCTAGCCTGTGCTTATTTCACTCCTTCTCAATCTGGTATGGTTGCGAGCTTAAGAGGGCTGCATTTTTCTAACCAGATTCTTTCTGACAATCTTGCCTAGGGAGAGCAGAGACAATGAAAGCCTGCCTCCAGAGCGCAGACGGCTTCTTTGTCCTCAGTGAGAGCACCACGATTGGAAGGCATGAGGATTCCGACCTCGTTTTGCAGGTGAGAATTCTTCCCAGCCGCTCTGCACCCTCCCCTGTCGTCCTCTCTCCAGGGAGGCCGAAGACACCTCTCTGGGGCCGGCCCCTCGCCCCGCAGGATTTTTCTGGGCCAGCACATCTGCTATGAATAGTTCCACCTAGGATTGTGACCGAATATAAAGTTTCATTTCTCTGGGCAGTGTCTGGAGCGTGATGGCTGGAGGATGTGGCCTGTGCGGGCCTGATGTCTAAGGAAAACCCCAGATTACGCATGGTGGTCGTACCATCTTGTATCAGTGCCAGCAGGGTGCGGGGCACAGCTTCTCTGCACCCTTTCCTAGCAGTGAGTGTTGTCACTTCTTATTTGAGGCGCTGTAGTTAGCAGGTAGCAATGTCTCATCCAGATCTTAGTTTACGTTTCCCTAATGGCCAATGATGTTCCGGTGCTGTTTACATTCGCGTGTCCTCTCTGCTGCAGTCTTTTCCTGTCTCGGGCCCATATTTTAGTCAGAGTTTTGAGTCTTTTACCCTGAGTCTTGAGAATTCCTTCTATGTTCTAGGTCCGAGGTCTTTGCCAGCTACATGGCTGGCAGATATTTTCTCCCAGTCTGTAGCTTGTCTTCGTCTTCTTAACTGAGTCTGTCACAGAGCACAAGCTTCCATTTTGGATGACGTTTTACCTGGTTGCCTTGCGGTCCAGTTTATCACTCTCTTCTCTGGGTGACTCACTTGGTCTCGTACCTGTGGACACTTCTCCACGTCTTTCACCCTGAAGATTTTCTCCTGTGTTCTTCTAATTGTTTTATGATTTTATGTTCTGTAATCAAATCCGGGGACCACTTTGCATTAATTTTGTAAACAATGTGAGGTTTAGGTCAAGGTTCATTTTTACGGCTGTATACAGCCAACTTGTTCCAGCTGCATTTCTTGGAAAGACCACTATTCCTCCATTGAACTGCTTTGGAACTTTTCTTTTTTCTTTTTTTTTTTTCACTTTTGTCAAAAATCATTTGGCCATACTTATGTTCCTACACAAGTTTTTTTGTCTTGTTTTGTTTTGTTTTTACCAGGGATTGAACGCGGGACCTTGCATTTTCAAGGCTGCTGTGGGGTACCACTGGGCTAAATCCCTAGCCACAAGTATATTTTTGAGTCCTCTGTTGTTACACTTACCTGTGTGTCTCTCCCCTGGTGTGATATAGTCTTAACTACTACAGCCATGTTTTTTGTTTGTTTGTTTGTTTGTTTGTTGCAGAAACAGGGATTGAGCTCAGCTCCTTGCGTTTGCCATGCAGGCACTGGTGCCACTAAGCTAAACCTCCAGCCCTCGCCATGTATTTTACTTTATTTTATTTTTATTATTATTATTTTGTTTTGTTTTTTGAGACAGGGTCTCAGTATGTAGTCGAGAGTTCACTATGGAACTCCCTCTGTAGCCCAGGCTGGTCTCAAACTCACAGCGATCCTCCTGCCTCAGCCTCCTGAGTGCTGGGACCATGTATGTTAGTTAGAGGGATTCCTCCATTTTATTTTTCTTTTGCAAAATTGTTTTATTTATTTTAGTTTTTTTGCCTTTCCATATTTTTTAGAATAACTTTATATTTATAAAGTATCTCACTGGGATTTGGATAGGAATTGTTTTTAAAACTATACATATCAGGCCCACAATTTAGCTCAGTGATGCCACTGCTTGCCTTATAAGCTCAAGGTTCCAAGTTCAATTCCGGGTACCAAAAAAAAAAAAACAAAAAACTATATACCAATGTGGCAAGAATTGATATCTTACTGTGTTGTCTTCCATTCCATAAACATGGTATGTTTTTTCATTAATATAGGTCTTTAATTTCTTTCATTGGGATTGTGTATCTTTCAGCAGACAAGTCTTCTGTATTTTTGTTAGATTTACACTTAAGCATTTCTCTTACTTTGTTAGTTATAAAATAGTGTTATACTTTTAATGGTGGTATCTACCTGATCATTGCCAGGATATAGAAGTAAAATATGACTGTTTTTTGTATGCTTACATGCCAATTTACAACCTTAATTGAACTTTCTAGAAGCCTTTTTGTAACTCTCTTCAGATTTTATATGTAAATAACCAGAATGTTTGCAAAGAAAAACACATTTGTGTTTTTTTAATCTGTATGTCTTTAACTTTCTTCTCTTGCAATGGTGCATTGGCTAGGACTTCCAGTACTCTGTGGAGTAGGCATGGTGAAAGCAGTATAAATCTTATGTTTACCTTGTTCCTGAATTTGGAGAAAAACATTCAGTCTTCTGTCATTAAATATGATGTTAACTATAGGACTTTCGGAGATGTTCTCATCGAATGGAGAAAGTTTCCCATGTAGTCATAGTTTTTTGAGAGTGTTTATCATAAACTCAAAAGATTTTAAAACAATTCAACATTCTCACCCATGAGAATCTACAAGGAGCAAAAATTTATTCAGTACACAAAACTACAAAAAAAAACGGGCTGGGGATTTAGCTCAGTGGCACCATGCCTGCCTCGTAAACTCAAGGACCTGAGTTCATTCCCTGGTTCCCCCTCAAAAAAAAACTGTTTGCAGATTAATAGACAGACACTGTTTTAAAAACTTATTCAGTACACAAAGCTGGGAAAACAAAGGAAAGAATTACAGTCTCTTCTTACCATAATAAGGGATTGGTGGATTTTACTTCCTGTCTGGTCAAGGTGGAAACGGAGTCTGTTTTGAACCTGGCTATGCTGTTGGGAAAAATGTAATAATTTTTAAAAGCAGTCTTTTGGGATAGACAGATCTGGGCTTGCATCTCTTCAGGCCGTTTTCTGGCTTTGTGACTTTAAGCAATCGACTTAATCACTCTGAGCTCATTTCCTCCATCTGGAAATCACTTACCTTTCAGGGTTGTTGTGGGGATTGAATGAGAAAATGCACACAAAGTGCCTGGCACATCGTGCTGAGTATACGACATTGTGACCATTATTATTACGGCCTCAGAAGGTGAGACTGAGAGGAATCCTCTGGGGCACACAGGGTCAGGACAGGTATTTATTGACGCTGACAAGCTGTTTGGAAAAGGGAACGAACGAAGATGATGATTATATTCACAGACTGAAGTTGAGTTGCGTTTATGGTATAAAAATAATTGCTTACTGTTCCGTGGCTTAAAAGGAAGTCAGTTGTGCTAGGCATTGCCCCACCACTCCTTGACAGTCGTCCACTGAATGGCTTTTGCACTTTAAGAAGGAAACCATCGCCATCAGCCATGGGCACGTTGATTAATGAAGGAGTCAATCGCATTTCCGGAAACACGAGCTTCGCCTGGCTCCCGAGAGAACGGAGGACCCAGGGGTTGCCAAGCGCTTTGTGAACAGACTTTCAGTGGGATCTTATGTCTTCCCGTAGGCACATCCTCCTGCCCTGGCTTGAGTGGAGTCGAGGGGGGAGGCGGCGAGGGGAGACAGGCCAGTGGTGCAGAGCTGCAATCACAGCCCTGGCAGCATTGCTCAGATTCGCTAGAACAGCGCGTCCCCTGCTGACCTCGTTGGGCCTCTGACGAACCTCACAATCATGCCTGAGAAGCTCCAGGCCGCCAACAAGCCATGGTCGTTTGTGCTGTTTGTGCCACTGAGAATCCACTGTAAAAGTCCAGAAGCCAAAATAAGCAAACCAGCAAAAACCTTTGAATTACCAAGGGTCATTGGCCCTTCTACCTGGGTAAATCCTAAAGAATAGGGAGGGAGCTGTGTGTCTAAGACTTCGTACATGCTGGCCTCGTGACGTGTGGACACGGTTCACATTTGTTGATACAAAGAAGAACATGAGTCACTTGTAACCCCGTAACTCGGGACAAAGTGATTACGGCGGGGTTCACCCTTCAGGCTTTTGTTCCACAGCCCAGGAGAGTCTGGCTGCCCATCAGCAATAGGAAGCCCACTGTGGCTGGCCCAGCGCTTGCTGCTGTCATTACTCTCTCACTCTACTAGCATTGTCTTGAGCCTCAGTACTGAGGAAGCAGCCATGGGTGGCATTAAGTATGGCTCCTACAGTCAGAAGCTCCTAGGAGAGGGAGACACAGGGCCAGGATCCCAGAGCGACAGGTGTGGTTAAAGCCCAACACCGGGGCTCCAAGGGAAAGGAGTATGGAGGATGAGGAGGACTTACCCAGATAAAGGGGAGAGGAACTGTATGTGAAAAGGCCCTGGGGTAGAAGAACGTAGTGAGCCCAGAGGACTTAAAAAAAGCCGTGTGTCCTGAAGTAAGTGTGGGAAGGGGGAACTACGAGGCCACAAGATCCCTCTGTGCTACCATGAGGATTCTAGTCTTTATCTGAGAGAAGGAAGTACTGAAAGCTTTTCGCAAGGGGAAGCCCCACATTTTGAAATGAACCCTCAGCTGCTCTTGGAAGACTGGAAATCAGGAGCTGGCTCAGAAGCCACCCTCGCCCACCCGACACCGCTGGAAAGTCAGGGGCCATTCGCTCTGCTCGGTTCAGAGCTGAACCATGTAAGTTGTTTGCAGAATTTGTGGTTTCTGAACTGTAATTTTTATAGTTGGAGGTGGCGCTGTTCATTGATTTACTCAGAGATGGGGTCTGGCTGTGTTGCCGAGGCCGGTCTCAGACTCCTCCTCAGTGTCCCAGTACCAGGGACCGCAGGCACGTACCCTGTGCCCGGCGGAGGCATGGCTGTTGTGTAAGCTCTGCTGAGAAAGGGCTGGTTCCTCCAGAATGAGGAAATGCCATCTCCCAGGGGCATTTGACTTTCTCACAGGCACCACAGACATCCTGGGGCAGTGGGTCTGGGGAAGGCCTAGGAATCTGTTCCCAAGTCCCCAGGGGTTCCTCGTGGGGGTGGAACCAAAACCACATTGCAGCAGCTCTCCCTTCCGCCCGCGTCTGCATCTGCTGGGCTTCCTGCCCTCTGATGCTGGAGGAGCACCTGTCTGTTCTTTCTCCTTTCTGTGTGCTACGTCAGTAAATTTAGTTTTCATAGGAAGATAACTGAAGGTTAAAGAGGGGGCTGCTGGCCACCTGCCCATGGTGTTACATCACCCCACGCTGGGAATTTTGGGGGGCCCCTTAAGACTGCACTGGAGGGCAGCCTGAGGCAGTGGGGTCGGCAGGGCCGAGACATTCCTGCCTGCGCCTCTGCTGCTGTGGATGGCGGCCTGCTGGCGGCCTCCTCCTCACAGGGAGCATCCTGTTGCACCTGCCAGCATCTTCTCAGAGGGGATCGGAACACAGCAAACCCACAGCCCAGCCAGCCCTGGGAGGCCCATCCCTTTCCACACCTGGCACCCTCCTGTCTGGGCGGCATCATCACTGGCATTGCCCAGTGCCTTCCGCCACCCCACTCTGCAGACTGTGGGTCCACCTGCCGGGTCCAGGGCTGGTTCCCAGTCACTCTCACAGTGCCAGCAAATAACCCCCTGGGGGAGGCCCTAGCTGGCGTTTCCCACAGCAACAGTGCTCAGCCGTGCGCCCCCCCCCAGTTCTGCGCTCACCCTGAAGAGAAGACCTGGTGCACATGCGTTGTTTTCATTTGCATTCTCTTATTGGGACCGAGCCCCTT